>NC_142438.1:127105833-127261666 GCF_059453495.1 Arachis ipaensis
AGTGGGCTCTCATGGAGCCTCACAGATGTTCAGAGCATTGTTGAGACTCTCTAACACCAAACTTAGAGTTTGGATATGGGAGTTCAACACCAAACTTAGAGTTTGACTGTGGGGGCTTGGGTTGACTCTGCTTTGAGAGAAGCTTTTCATGCTTCCTCTCCATGGTTGCAGAGGGAGATCCTTGAGTTTTAAACACAAGGAAGTCCTCATTCCATTAAAGGACTAGTTCACCTCTGTCAACATCAATCACAGCTCTTGCTGTGGCCAGGAAAGGTCTTCCTAGGATGATGGATTCATCCTCTTCCTTTCCAGTATCCAGGACTATGAAATCAGCAGGGATGTAAAGGTCTTCAACCTTTACTAACACGTCCTCTACTTGTCCATAAGCCTGTTTCCTTGAATTGTCTGCCATCTCTAATGAGATTTTAGCAGCTTGCACCCCATAGATTCCCAGTTTCTCTATTACAGAGAGGGGCATGAGGTTTATTCCTGAACCAAGGTCACACAGAGCCTTAAAGATCATGGTGCCTATGGTACAGGGTATTATGAACTTTCCAGGATCCTGTCTCTTCTAAGGCAATGTCAGTTGATCCAGATCACTTAGTTCATTGATGAACAAGGGAGGTTCAACTTCCCAAGTATCAATACTAAATAATTTGGCATTCAGCTTCATGATTGCACCAAGAAATTTGGCAGTTTGCTCTTCAGTAATATCCTCATTCTCTTCAGAAGAGGAGTACTCATCAGAGCTCATGAAGGGCATAAGGAGGTTCAATGGAATCTCTATGGTCTCTAGATGAGCCTCAGAGTCCTTTGGTTCCTCAGAGGGAAGCTCCTTATTGACCACTGGACGTCCCAGGAGGTCTTCCTCCTTGGGATTCACGTCCTCTCCTTCCCTTACAGGTTCGGCCATGGTGCTTATGTCAATGGCCTTGTACTCTCCTTTTGGATTCTCTTCTGTATTGCTTGGGAGAGTACTAGGAGGGATTTCAATGATCCTTTTACTCAGCTGGCCCACTTGTACTTCCAAATTTCTAATGGAAGACCTTGTTTCATTCATGAAACTTATAGTGGCCTTAGATAGATCAGAGACTAAGTTTGCTAAATTAGAAGTATTTCGTTCAGAATTCTCTGTCTGTTGCTGAGTGGATGATGGAAAAGGTTTATTATTGTTAAACCTGTTTCTTCCACCATTATTAAAGCCTTGTTGAGGCTTTTGATCCTTCCATGAGAAATTTGGATGATTTCTCCATGATGAGTTATAGGTGTTTCCATAAGGTTCACCTAAGTAATTTACCTCTGCTATTGCAGGGTTCTCAGGATCATAAGCTTCTTCTTCATAAGAAGCCTCTTGAGTACTGTTGGATGCAGCTTGGATTCCATTCAGACTCTGAGTCAATATTTTATTCTGAGCCAATATGGCATTCAGAGTATCAACTTCAAGAACTCCCTTCTTCATAGGCGTCCCATTATTCACAGGATTCCTTTCAGAAGTGTACATGAACTGGTTATTTGCAACCATGTCAATGAGTTTTTGAGCTTCTGCAGGCGTTTTCTTTAGGTGAATGGATCCACCTGCAGAGGTATCCAATGACATCTTAGATAACTCAGACAGACCATCATAGAATATATCCAGGATGGTCTATTCTGAAAGCATGTCAGAAGGACACATTTTGGTCAACTGTTTGTATCTTTCCCAAGCTTCATAGAGGGATTCACCTTCTTTCTGTCTGAAGGTTTGAACATCCACTCTAAGCTTGCTCAGCTTTTAAGGAGGAAAGAACTTGACTAAGAAAGCCATGACCAGCTTATCCCAAGAGTTCAGGCTGTCTTTGGGTTGAGAGTCTAACCATATTCTAGCTCTATCTCATACAGAAAAAGGGAAAAGCATGAGCCTGTAGACTTCAGGATCTACTCCATTAGTCTTAACAGTATCACAGATCTGCAAGAATTCAGTTAAGAACTGAAAAGGATCTTCAGATGGAAGTCCATGAAACTTGCAGTTCTGCTACATCAGAGAAACTAGCTGAGGTTTCAGCTCAAAATTGTTTGCTCCAATGGCAGGAATGGAGATGCTTCTTCCATGTAAATTGGAATTAGGTGCAGTAAAGTCACCAAGCATTCTCCTTGCATTATTATTATTTTCAGCTGCCATCTTCTTTTCCTGTTTGATAATTTCTGACAGGTGCTTACTGGTTTGTTGTAATTCAGCTTCTCTTAGTTTCCTCTTCAGAGTCCTTTCAGGTTCTGGATCTGCTTCAACAAGAATATTCTTGTCCTTGCTCCTGCTCATATGACAAAGAAGAGGGCACAGAAAAATAATAATAATAGAGATCCTCTCTTTTTTTTTTGTGAGTGAGGGAGAGATGATTGTAGATGAATAAACAAATAGAAGGAGATGAGAGAGAAGAGAATTTTCGAAAATTATTTTTGAAAAAAAGAGTTAGTGATTTTCGAAAATAGTTTTTGAATAAGGTTAGTAATTTTCAAAAATTAAAATAAAAATTTAAAATAATTAGTTAATTAAAAAGAAATTTTGAAAAAAGAGGGAAGATATTTTCGAAAATTAGAGAGAGAGAGTTAGTTAGGTGGTTTTGAAAAAGATAGGAAACAAACAAAAAGTTAGTTAGTTAGTTGAAACAAATTTTGAAAAGATAAGAAGTTAGGAAGTTAGAAAAGATATTTTGAAAATCAAATTTTTGAAAAAGATAAGATAAGAAGATATTTTTGAAAAGATATGATTGAAATTAGTTTTGAAAAAGATTTGATTTTTAAAATCACAATTAATGACTTGATTCACAAGAGATCACAAGATATGATTCTAGAACTTAAAGTTTGAATCTTTCTTAACAAGCAAGCAACAAGCTTGAAATTTTTGAATCAAAACATTAATTGTTATTGTTATTTTCGAAAATTTGATATAAAAATAAGAAAAAGATTTTTGAAAAATATTTTTATAGTTTTCGAAAATAACTAAGAAAAATGAAAAATATTTGATTTTTGAAAAAGATTTTGAAAAAGATAAGATTTTTAAATTGAAAATTTGATTTGACTCATAAAAGCAACTAGATTTTAAAAATTTTTGAAAAAGTCAAATCTAATTTTCGAAATTTTGAGAGAGAAAAAGGGAAAGATATTTTTTTGGATTTTTGAATTTTTGAATTTTTATGATGAGAGAGAAAAACAAGAAAAATGATGCAATGCATGAAAGTTATGGATCAAAACAATGAATGCATGCAAGAATGCTATGAATGTCAAGATGAACACCAAGAACACTATGAAGATCATGATGAACATCAAGAACACATTTTTGAAAAATTTTTAATGCAAAGAAAACATGCAAGACACCAAACTTAGGATTCTTTAATGCTTAGACACTAAGGATCCAAGAATGCATATGAAAAACAAGAAAAGACACAAAACATGCAAATGCAAAGATCAAACAAGAAGACTTACCAAGAACAACTTGAAGATCATGAAGAACACTATGAATGCATGAGAATTTTCGAAAAATGCAAGATGCACATGCAATTGACACCAAACTTATAACATGACTCAAGACTCAAACAAGAAACACAAAAAATATTTTTGATTTTTATGATTTTCTAATTTTTTTGTATTTTTTTTCGAAAATTAATTGAAAAACAAAAATAAGGATTTCAAAATCTTTAATATGAATTCCAGGAATCTTGTGCTCTTTAGTCTAAAGCTCCAATTAAAGGGTCAGACATGGCTTAATAGCCATTCAAGCTTTAGAATGGATTTACATCCATTGAGGTGATTAGTTGAAGACCAATCCCAAAGGAGTTTGGGTATGGCTTTTCAGCCAGATAGAATTCAACATGTTACCATGAAACTCTAGAATTCATTCTTGAAAGTTTTGAAGTCATAGAATAATTTATTTTTGAAAACATTATTTTTATTATATTTTTGAAAACTTTTTTTTTCGAAAACAAAGGAGAAAATTTTGAAAGATTTTTGAAAAGAAAACAAAAAGAAAATTACCTAATCTGAGCAACAGGATGAACCGTCAGTTGTCTAAACTCGAACAATCCCCGGCAACGGCGCCAAAAACTTGGTGCGCAGAAATTGTGATTACACTTTAATTGTGTAAAATTCATCGCTCTTTCTTTCCCTGGTAATGGCGCCAAAAACATGATGCCAATACCATGGTTCACAACTTCGCACAACTAACTAGCAAGTGCACTGGGTCGTCCAAGTAATACCTTACGTGAGTAAGGGTCGAATCCCACGGAGATTGTTGGTATGAAGCAAGCTATGGTCACCTTGTAAATCTCAGTCAGGCGGATATAAAATAGTAATGGGGTTTTCGAAAATAATTAATAAAATAAGGATAGAAGTACTTATGTAAATCATTGGTGAGAATTTCAGATAAGCGAATAGAGATGTTTTCGTTCCTCTGAACCTCTGCTTTCCTGCTATCTTCATCCAATCAGTCTTACTCCTTTCCATGGCTGGCTTTATGTGATACATCACCATTGTCAATGGCTACTTTCGGTCTTCTCTCGGGAAAATGATCCAAATGCCCTGTCACGGCACGGCTAATCGTCTGGAGGCATCACCCTTGTCAATGGTTTCATCCTATCCTCTCAGTGAAAATGGTCAACGCACCCTGTCACGGCACGGCTATTCATCTGTCGGTTCTCGATCATGCTGGAATAGGATTTACTATCCTTTTGCGTCTGTCACTACGCCCGGCAATCGCGAGTTTGAAGCTCGTCACAGTCATTCAATCATTGAATCCTACTCGGAATACCACAGACAAGGTTTAGACCTTTCGGATTCTCTTGAATGCCGCCATCATTCTAGCTTATACCACGAAGATTCCGATTAAGAGATCTAAGAGATACTCATTCAATCTAATGTAGAACGGGAGTGGTTGTCAGGCACGCGTTCATAGGGAATGATGATGATTGTCATGTTCATCACATTCAGGTTGAAGTGCGAATGAATATCTTAGAAGCGAAATAAGAAGAATTGAATAGAAAACAGTAGTACTTTGCATTAATCTTTGAGGAACAGCAGAGCTCCACACCTTAATCTATGGAGTGTAGAAACTCTACCGTTGAAAATACATAAGTGAATAGAGTTCATTGGTCTCGGCCCCAGAGGGGAACCGGAGTAACCAAGACTGTGAATACAATGATAAAAAGTTCTATTTATAATAAACTAGTCACTAGGGTTTACAGAAGTAAGTAATTGATGCATAAATCCACTTCCGGGGCCCACTTGGTGTGTGCTTGGGCTGAGCTTTAACTTCCCACGTGCAGAGGCCATTTGTAGAGTTGAACGCCAGGTTTTGATCCATTTCTGGCGTTCAACTCTGGTTTTTGATCCCTTTCTGGCGCTGAACTCCAGAATTAGGCAGAGAGCTGGCGTTGAACGCCAGTTTTCATCATCTAAACTTGGGCAAAGTATGGACTATTATACATTTCTGGAAAGCCCTAGATGTCTACTTTTCAACGCAATTGGAAGCGCGCCATTTCGAGTTCTGTAGCTCCAGAAAATCCACTTTGAGTGCAGGGAGGTCAAAATCCAACAGCATCATCAGTCCTTCTTCTAACTCTGAATCTAATTTTTGCTCAAGTCCCTCAATTTCAGCCAGAAAATACCTGAAATCACAGAAAAATACACAAAATCATAGTAAAGTCCAGAAATGTGAATTTAACATAAAAACTAATGAAAACATCCCTAAAAGTAACTAGATCCTACTAAAAATATACTAAAAACAATGCCGAAAAGCATATAAATTATCCGCTCATCAGTGCCTCATTAAAAAACCTTTTCAGGAAAAAGAGTGCATCTCATGCTGGTATCCTTTATTTCTAACTATAGTACCTTCTTAAGTTGCATCCGTGCCACGATCTGGGGAACTCTCGCCCGTCGAGTTCGGATAATCTGTAGTAGCCCTTCCCAAGTACTTTTATGACTCGGTAGGGTCCTTTCCAGTTTGCCGCCAGCTTTCCTTCTCCAGGTCGAGTTGTTCCGATATTATTTCGGACTAGGATGAGATCATTTTCAGTGAAACTTCTTGGCACTACTTTTTGATTATATCTCGAAGCCATTCGGCGCTTTAGCGCTTCTTCCCTGATCCGAGCTCTTTCTTGGATTTCCGGAAGTAGGTCGAGCTCTTCTCTTTGAAGTTGAGAGTTGGCTTCTTCATTGTAGTGGACTACTCTAGGCGACTGATAAACCACTATTTTATGGTTTATCTTGTACTTAATTGAGTGATTTTTATTAACTCTTTACCCACTTATTCATACTATTTGCATGGTTTTATATTTCCTTCCTAATTATGTGTTTTGATTGAAAACATGCTTCTTTGATCTTATATTTGCTTATTATTAATCCTCTCTTATTACCATTAGATGCCTTGATATGTGTGTTAAGTGATTTCAGAGATTACAGGGCAGGAATGGCTCAGAGGATGAAAAGGAAGCATGCAAAAGTGGAAGGAATACAAGAAGTTGGAGAAATTGCTAAGCTGTCCAGCCTGACCTCTTCGCACTCAAACGGCTATAACTTTAGCTATAGAGGTCCAAATGACGCAGTTTCAGTTGCGTTGGAAAGCTAACGTCCGGGGCTTCGATTTGATATATAATATGCCATAGTTTCTCTAACGCTAGGCAATGCGACCGCGTGCTCCATGCGGCTGCGTCGCAGTGACGGAAATCCAGCGTGATTGAATTCGAGACCAGCGAATTCTGGGCTGTTTTCGACCCAGTTTGCGGCCCAGAAAACACAGATTAGAGTCTATAAAGTGGGGGAATGCATCCATTCATAGGGAGGCTCTCATAATTCACTTTTCATGTTTTAGATGTAGTTTTAGAGAGAGAGGTTCTCTCCTCTCTCTCTCTTAGGATTAGGATTTAGGACTTCTCTTAGTTTTAGGAGTGACTCTCGATCCCAGGTTCAATGTCCCTTTCTATTTACTTTCGCTTCTATTTTTATTGACTCTAATGCTTTTATTTGTATTTGATTTATGTTGCCCAATTGGCTTATGAACTTTTCCATGTTAGATTTTACTGCTTTGAATGTATTTTATTTGAGGTATTCCAGATATTTATGATTTTAATTTAGCTTTCTACATTCTTGGCTTTGGTTAAGAAATTAGTAACTCAGGAGTTATCTTAACTCAACATAAGTGATAATTGTTATCTTTGCTAATTGAACTGAACTTCGATAATCCAAATCTTTCCTTAGGGATTAACTAGGATTTGAAGATCAAACTAATTAGTCACTTGACCTTCCCTTGCTCTAGTAAAGGTTAACTAAGTGGAATCAAGAGTCAATTTTCATTATTGTTGATAAGGATAACTGGGTTAGGACTTTCAATTTCTCATACCTTGCCAAAAGTTTATTTTACAGTTATTTATTTATTTTAATTGCAATTTAAATTACTTGCTCCCTATTCTCAAAACCCCAAATTTACAATCTCCATAACCAATAATAAGAACATACTTCCCTACAGTTCCTTGAGAAGACGACCCGAGGTTTAAATACTCGGTTATCAATTTTAAAGGGGTTTGTTACTTGTGACAACCAAAACGTTTGTACGAAGAGATTTCTGTCGGTTTAGAGACTATATCTACAACGCGACTGTTTTTATGAACTTCTTTACTGGCAAAAATCTCGACGTCAGCGACCCTTCCTCGACCTCCACTGGGATCATTGCCTCCACTCCGTACGCTAATCGAAATGGTGATTCGTTTGTGGTGGAATGTGGCGTTGTTCGATATGCCCATAGGACTTGTGGAAGTTCTTCGGCCCAAGCTCCCTTTGCATCTTGCAGTCTCCTTTCAGCCCATCTAATATGACTTTGTTGGCCACTTTGGCTTGTCCATTGGCTTGGGGATGTTCGACAAAGGTGAACTGGTGTTTTATGTTCAAGTTGGCTACTAACTTTTTGAAGCCTGTGTCTGTGAATTGGGTGCCATTGTCTGTAGTGATGGAGTATGGAACCCCAAACCTTGTGACGATGTTCCTATATAGGAATTTCCGGCTCCTTTGAGCAGTGGCGTTGGCTAGGGGCTCTGCCTCGATCCACTTTGTGAAATAGTCTACTCCGACTATGAGGAATTTAACTTGTCCCAATCCCTGGGGAAAGGGTCCGAGAAGATCGAGTCCCCATTTTCCAAATGGCCAAGGTGAGGTTACGCTGATGAGTTCTTCCGGCGGGGCGATGTGAAAGTTGGCATGTTTCTGGCATGGTGGACATGTCTTTACGAACTTTGTAGCTTTCCTTTGTAGAGTTGGCCAATAAAACCCCGCCCGGAGTACTTTTTTGGTGAGAGCTTGTGCTTTGGGATGATTGCCACAAATGCCACTGTGTATTTCCTCTAAAACTTTCCTTGTGTTGGAGGTCGGTACACATTTTAATAATGGTATTAAAATCCCTCTTTTGTATAGGGTGTTGTTTATGATAGTGTAGTACTGTGCCTCCCATTTTAATCTCTTTGCCTCCTTTTCATCTGTGGGGAGTGTTTCTATTTTGAGGTAATTGATTATGGGGGTCATCCATCCTTGATCCTGACCTATTATGGCTAGAACTTTTTCCTCTTCCGAGACTGACGGGTTCTGTAGTATTTCCTGGATGAGGCTTAACGCTTCATACTCCGCCTGGTTGTTTGAGGTCGGGAACCCGAATTTGAGGGAAAGCTCCACTTGGGTTCCTTGGTTGCTTTCTATTATCACACCCGCACCGCTTCCAGTTTTATTCGAGGAACCGTCCACGTAGAGGTTCCATTCTGTGGGGGTTTCCAGGGTGTCAGTGAATTCTGCAATGAAGTCGGCTAAGTACTGTGATTTAATGGCTGTCCGAGCTTCATATTGGAGGTCAAACTCGGATAACTCGACTGCCCATTGTAAAATTCTGCCTGCTAGATCTGTTTTCTACAATATTCCTTTTATGGGTTGGTTGGTCCGAACCTTAATGGTGTGAGCCTGGAAGTACGGGCGAAGTCGTCGAGATGTCAGTATGAGAGCATAGGCAAACTTTTCTATTTTTTGGTAGTTCAACTCAAATCCTTGCAGCGCTTTACTAACGAAGTATACAGGTTGTTGCCCTTTGTCGTCTTCTCAAACCAGTACTGAGGCTACTATCCGACTTCCTACCGCGAGGTATAATACGAGTGGTTCTTCCTCTCGTGGTCGAGTTAGGATAGGTGGTCGTCCCAGGAAACTTTTGAAATCCCGAAAGGCTTGCTCGCACTCCTTTGTCCATTTGAACTTCTTTCCTTTCCTTAAAGTAGCATAGAAGGGGAGAAATCTTATCGCTGATCCTGCTAAGAATCTGGATAAGGCTGCCAATCTCCCGTTGAGTTGTTGCACTTCTTTGACGCAAGTTGGGCTCTTCATATTGAGTATGGCCTGGCATTTATCCGGATTCACCTCAATTCCTCTTTGTGTGAGCATAAAACTTAAGAATTTGCCTGCTTCTACTGCAAAGGTGCATTTTGCAGGATTGAGTCGCATGTCATGCTTCCTTATAGTATCGAACACTTGGGCCAGGTCGGACAATAATGTCTCTTCACTTTGTGTCTTTATTAACATGTCGTCCACGTAGACTTCCATGATTTTTCTGATATGATCTGAGAAGACTTTATTCATTAGCCTTTGATAAGTAGCTCTCGCATTCTTGAGACCAAAAGGCATCACGATGTAGCAGTAATTTGCTTTTGGTGTTAAAAACGAGGTCTTTTCTTGATCTGGTGGATGCATGGGGATTTGATTGTATCCGGAATATGCATCCATAAACGAGAGGTATTTATATCCGGATGATGCATGCACCAGAGTGTTGATACTTGGGAGTGGATAAGGATCTTTTGGGCAGGCTTTGTTGAGATCGGTGTAGTTAGTGCACATTCGCCACTTCCCATTTGATTTTTTCACCAAGACGATGTTAACTAGCCATAGTGGGTACTTGACTTCTCTTATGAATCCTGCCTCCAGTAGTGCCTGTACCTGTTCTTCCACAGCTTGGGATCGTTCTGGCCCAAATTTTCTTCGTATCTGCTGTACCGGCCGAGATCCTGGATAGACCGCCAACTTGTGACACATTAGCTTGGGGTCTATGCCTGGCATGTCTGCGGCTTTCCATGCGAAGAGGTCGACATTATCTCGTAAGAACTGTACTAGTAATTCTTTTGCGTCCCCTCTTAGGATCGTGCCAATATTAGTTGTTTTGTCCGAGGTGTCTCCGATCTGAACTTTCTCTACTTCACCTTCGGGCTGTGGACGAAGTTCTTCTCGTCTCTGAGCTCCACCAAACTCAATTGTATGGAACTCTTCTCCTCTGCCTCTAAGGTTTAGACTTTCGTTATAACAGCGGCGTGCCATCTTTTGATCTACTTTTATTATAGCTATCCCTTCTGCAGTTGGGAATTTCATGCACAGATGTGGAGTTGAGACTATTGCGCCGAGTTGATTCAATGTTGTCCGACCTATTAAGGCGTTGTAAGCTGAACTCACGTCGACCACTATGTAGTCTATTTTGAGTGTTCGGGATTGGTTTCCTCTTCCGAACGTTGTGTGTAGCGAGATGTAACCATGTGGTTGCACTGGGGTGTCTCCCAGTCCGAACAGGCTGTTTGGATATGCTCTAAGCTCCTTTTCTTCTAAACCAAGCTTGTCAAAAGCTGTTTTAAATAAGATGTCGGCGGAGCTCCCTTGGTCTATCAGCGTGCGGTAGAGATTTGCGTTTGCTAGTATGATGGTGATGACCATGGGATCGTCGTGTCCCGAGATGATACCGGATGCATCTTCTTTGGTGAACGTAATTGCAGGGATGTCGGGTTCTCCTTCCTTCCCCTCGACATGATATACTTCTTTGAGATATCTTTTGTGAGATGACTTGGAGATTCCTCCTCCTACAAATCCGCCGTGTATCATTTGGATGTGTCTTTCTGGTGTACAAGGTGGTCACTCAGATCGTCTGACATCTTCATCCCTCCTTCTCTTTCTTTGCTCATCATCTCGGGTTGCCAGAAACCGATCTAGTTTTCCTTCTCTCACTAATTTTTCTATGACGTTTTTTAAGTCGAAGCATTCGTTGGTGGAATGTCCTCGGACTCGATGATATTCACAGTATTCGTTCCGATTTCTTCCTCCTCTTTTGCCTTTGAGTGGTCGAGCTGGGGGTATCTTTTCTGTGTTATAGACTTCTTTGTAAATATCCACAAGAGACACCCGAAGATGGGTGTAATTATGATATTTTTTTATTTTCTCCCCCGTTCGATCTTCCTTCCTCTTGGGTTCTTTATCTTTATCTCGATAGGTGAAACTGGATCTCGAGGCTTCTCCAAGTCGGGAATTTTCTTTCATGTTGATGTACTTCTCCGCCCGCTCTTGCACCTTATCCAGAGATGTGGGGTATTTCTTTGATATAGATTGGCTAAAAGGTCCCTCCCGTAGGCCGTTGATGAGGCCCATGATAGCGGCCTCTGTTGGTAGGCTTTGTATGTCTAGGCATGTTTTGTTGAATCTTTCCATGTAGTTGCGAAGGCTTTCCCGATCTCCTTGCTTGATTCCTAAGAGACTGGGGGCATGCTTAGCCTTATCTTTTTGGATTGAAAATCTGGCCAGGAACTTTTTGGCTAAGTCGTCAAAGCTTGAGATAGATTTTGGAGGTAGGTTGTCGAACCATCTGATGGCAGTTTTGGTAAGGGTTGTTGGAAAAGCTTTGCAACGAATTGCATCTGAGGCATTGGTGAGGTACATTCTACTTCTAAAATTACTGAGGTGATGGTTGGGGTCTGTGGTGCCATCGTACAAAGTCATATCTGGAAGTTTGAAGTCTTTTGGGATTTTGGTCTTCATGATCTCCCTAGTGAATGGATCTTGATCCTTGCGAGAGTTGTCCTCAGGGGTGGATCGAGTAGTTTTGGCTTTGAGATCGGCTTCGATTTTTAGAAGTTTATCCTCCAATTCCCGGCGTCGCCTTATCTCTCTTTGTAGATCATTTCCTGCTTCTCGCTGGTGTTGGGCTTCTTTCTCAAGTTGCTTTAAACGATCTTGAAGCGCCTCTAACGGATTTGATGAGTTTTTGTCTCTGTTAGGGTTTGGAGTGTCTTTTGGTGTAGCGTCCGCATTTTTGTGCGGCGTTCTATCCTCTAGATCTGAATCATGGTCGTCCGCCATGGTAGTGGGATGACTTCCAGGTTCTCCGGCAACGACGCCAATGTTCCGAGGGTTACCTGAAACTGTAGGTCGATCTCGGTCGAGATCTTCTGTACTGGTCGAAGATGACGTATCCGGCTGAGGGTAGCGGCCGAAGCTATCGTGTCTGACTTGCGGAACTGGCTGCACTGCTGATCCTTCGTCACGGGAGGGTGGGGGGGTACCTGCAAGAGACTCCGATGCTTAAGTTAGCATGGGTATTAAGCAGGTTTTTAGTAGAATCAGAGTATGAGTTATACATGGGTGCTCCAGTGTATTTATAGTAGTGTGGGATGACCTTCTTAGATAGATAAGTTAGTTATTTTATCTTATCTTATCTTTTGGCGAGGTCAGCTTATCTTCAATGGAACCGCCCTTATCTCTATAGGCTTTGGCTGCCTTTGGATCTGGGTCGTATTCCTTGAGTTGGGCCCTTTTTTGGGCTTTCCTGTCGATTTGGCCGACCTCTTTTAGGAAGAGGTCGGATAGTCTGACCTGAAGAGGTCGGTCGCTTTGTCGCCAATCATCCCGGGTCGGATAGCTCGACCCAGGGTATGAACAGTACATTAGAAAGGAAATTCACTGGAAACAGATGTCTCGGTCCAAGCATGCTGCAAGTATGGATAAGAATACCAGATACTTTCATAACATTGCCTCGGCCAGAAGACGGAATAATAGGATCGATGCCCTGATGGTACATGGAAGACTTGTGCGGAACTAGGCAAGAATAAAAGGGGTGATTAGAGGGTTCTACAAGGATTTATATAGTCAGGAATATGCTCCGAGGATTGGAGTTAGAGATGGCTTAGTGAAGCATATCCATAGGGAGGAGGCTGAAGCGCTGGAAGTGATGCCATCGGAGGAGGAAATCAAGGAGGCTGTGTGGGACTGCGAATCTTCAAAGGCCCCAGGGAGCGATGGGTATAATATGAATTTCATAAAGAGATGCTGGGAGGACATTGGGCCGGAATTCACTGCAGCGGTATTGGGGTTCTTTCAAAATGCTAAGTTGCCAACAGATGTGAATGTAACATGGGTGACACTAGCCCCAAAGTTTGAAGGTGCAAAGGAGGTGAAGGATTTTCGGCCTATTAGTATGGTGGAGTGTGTGTATAAAGTAATTTCGAAGGTGCTAGTGAGAAGAATGTGATCTGTGATGCCGGGGCTGGTCGGAGAGACTCAAACTGCATTTGTAAAGGGTAGAAAAATTCATGATGGCGCACTCATAGCCTGCGAGACGGTTCATTGGCTGAAGACTTGGAAAAAGCCAATGGCTATTATCAAACTGGATTTTCAAAAAGCCTATGACAGAGTAAGATGGAGCTTTGTTGATATTGTGCTTCAGAAAATGGGCTTCGGGCAGAGATGGAGGAATTGGGTGAGGGAGTGTGTTACAACGGCTACCATGGCAGTCCTGGTTAACGGGTCACCATCCAAGCCATTCAAGATGGAAAGGGGACTAAGACAAGGGGACCCTCTTTCTCCACTTCTGTTTGTTCTCGTTGTCGATGTATTGCATAGGATGGTGGGGGAAGCTGTCAGGAACGGGCGCATTGCTCCGCTGCTGGTAGGGGAAGATCATATTGAACTGTCGCACCTATAATTTGTGGATGACACCATTTTGTTCTTCCCGCCGGTGACTGAAACAATTGTAAACTATAAGAGACTGTTGCGGTGTTTCGAGTTAATGTCTGAGCTGAGCATCAACTTTGATAAATCGAATCTGATTTTGGTGAACTGTGAACAAGGATGGATTGATCTTGCGTGTGGACTACTGGGATGCCAGCAGGCCGCTCTACCGGTTAGATATCTGGGAATTTCTCTAGGAGCGAATCCGCGCTTGGTGAAGACTTGGAAACCAATCATTGATAAGGTGGAACAAAAGCTTAGCTTATGGAAGGCGAAGGTTTTGAATAAATCAGGTAAACTCGTCCTTATCAAATCGGTCCTGAATAGTCTCCCCATATATTACCTAAGTTTGTACAAAATGCCGAAGGCGGTGGCGGATAAGCTAATTGCTTTACAAAGGAACTTTCTGTGGTGTAAGGAGAACGGTGACTATGGTATCCCTTTGGTGAAGTGGAAGCTCGTCCAGGCTCCAAAAAAGGCTGGGGGCTTGGGGCTTGGGACTTGGGGATGCAGTACTGAGAAACACAGCGCTCCTGTTTAAGTGGTGGTGGCGGTTTTCAAAGGAGGATTGCCCTCTATGGAAGAAGATTGTTTGTTCGTGCAACAAGTTGAACCCGGATGTAATGCTAGCAACTCAGTCTCTACCAGTAAAAGGTGGGCCTTGGAAAGACATCTGTCAGCTGAATATAAAAGAACAACGGATAAGGGATAAAATGGTTAGTGGCTTGGCAATGGAGGTAGGTGATGGTATGCATACCCGGTTTTGGGAAGATAATTGGGTTCAAGGTGGTGTGTTCAAAGAGAGTTTTCCAAGACTCTACTCTATCTCAAGCCAATAAGGAGATGTCATTGGGGATTGTGCTTTTTGGGATGTGATAGAATGGATATGGAATTTTCAATGGAGGAGGGAGCTGTTTCAATAGGAGCTGGAACTAGTCCATCAGCTCCATGAGAGGTTAAGGCAAGTGAAGTTGTCATCTGGTCGGGAGGACAATGTGGTGTGAAAGTTCGAAAGTAGAGGAGTTTTTTCTACTAGCTCTGTGATACAGGCCATACAATTGGAGACACTATCGGCTGAGATAACGAGCTATAGCTTCACGAGTTCCCACTGGAAAGGTTTCGTACCTCCGAGAATTGAGCTCTTTGGATGGTTTGTGTTAGTCGGTAGAGTTAACACCAAGGAGAGGTTGACTAAATTAGGAGTTAACATTATGAGTGATAGTATGTGTGTACTGTGTACCAAGGAAGTGGAATCTGCTGAGCATTTATTTCTTTGGTGTGAGGTAACATGGCAGGTGTGGTGCAAGTGATTGAGGTCTCTGAGCAGAGATTGGATAATTCCTGGAA
The DNA here is from genome assembly GCF_059453495.1 of Arachis ipaensis. Classification (NCBI taxonomy): domain Eukaryota; kingdom Viridiplantae; phylum Streptophyta; class Magnoliopsida; order Fabales; family Fabaceae; genus Arachis; species Arachis ipaensis. The sequence goes on from NC_142438.1 coordinate 127,120,987, forward strand.
CCATTAAAGCTCTGTTTAAGAGTTGGCATGGAATGCATAATAGGCAACAAGGGCAGCAGATGTGGATGACCGCGTTCTTTGCAGTGATTTGGAACATATGGTTGGAACGTAATGCACGGATCTTTAAGAATAAGAGAGCAAGTCTTGAGGTCATTCACACAAGGACGGTGTTGAGCTACACAGAATGGCGTGGTTGTGATCCTGTGGGAGGCTGATGGCAGCACTGGTGATGCCAGGGGATTATTTTATTAGTCGTAGCTCTTTCTATTACTTTCTTTATATTGTATGCTCCACTTTATTGTGTTGAGCTTCCTTTACTTCAAAAAAAGATATTAGGCTACAAACCTACATCCATTGAGATCCTATCCGCATCCATCACAATTATATATGGTTTGTATTTCCCACCAAATCATATATTTTCTCAATTTTATACGTGATGTGTGCTCGAGTTATTTGGAAAAAGGAGACAAAATGCACGTTTAATTTTTTTTTTGAATCTACTGATTAGAAGGCAATTCTGAGTTGCAATATTATTTTTTACAACTAAATTAGGCCTATACTAAAATTAGTCACCAGAGTAAAATATATATAAAAATATAAAATACACAAAAAAATTAAATATTATATATATATATAATACATAATAATTGGTTTTATTGATTAATTTTAGTGTGTAAATAATATTTTTGTATTTTTATTACACAAAACATAGTTATTCATAAATACATCAGGATACATTATTGTTATTTATATCCTTACCTACATAATTATTGTAACTTCTATAAATATTATATCCTTGTATCCATATGTATTTCGTACTGGTATCGACGCATAATAGATAAATGACACTAGAGATGGCAATTCAAACCATTATATTCCACCCCGACCCGAATGTTGGGCCTACTGTGGAGAGTTCTCGAGCACCGAGGAGATTTCGGGGAGGAATCAAGTGAGATAATATAAGATGAGAAGACACCACTTCCAACTCAAAACCTTAAGGTAGTAAGTTAATTGGTCTCTCATCTTATAAACTCCTCACTCTTTCTTGCTTTCTTAGATGTGGGACTAACTTCAACACTCCTCACACTTACAACACTAACACCGAATGGAGAGGATTTTTTCAACGATTGATCAAGTATAAGATGGATTTGGCTATGGTGGTGAAAGTATCAAGTGGTCTTTAAAGGACACTTTAATTTGATTCCAAGTGTGTGGCTTTTGATCAATCGTATAGGTTAGTATGTGTATTTATATTCTTACCCAAAATTTATAATAATTATAAAGAAGCTTCAATTATTAATGAAAGTATTTTTATTTGGATGCAATTAGAGAAAGGTTAATTTTATGGGCTTTTTGTAAATTGGGCCTTTAATGGACTTGTGTATAAAGAACCAATATTTTAAACTAATATTGGACACGAGTTAACAAAAATTATAATGTTACTACTTACTCTTTTATGAAAAAAAAAACTCATAAAGCAAATTGTAAACGAAAAAAAAAAAAACTCACAAGCAAAAGTGTCTACTATAATAACAATAATAATAATAACAATAATAATAATAATCCTTCATTATATACATTGTTTCATCAGAGCATTGATTTCAGCCAAAACATATAACAATTTCTTGAATATAATTTTAAAATATTAATATATTATTTTTTTAATTTTGAAATGACTAAAATTATATTGTAAATAATATATGTCTAGTTCAATTGTCTTCGATTATTATATTAATTTAATCGTGATATTATATAACAAAGGTATTTTGGTAATTAAGTTTAATTAAATTGGTCTAATAGCTTAGTTGCATTTAGTTTTAAAAACAAGATAAGACAAGACTTTAAAAATAAGACACAAAAGACAGAGACACAAAATTAGTGTTGTTATATTTTATTTGGTGATAAACTAGCACAATTTATAAAAGTCTAAATTATTATTATTTTTTAATTAATAAATTTGAAAAGAAAAAGATAATAATAAAAAAATATAATTATGAAAAATTAACAAGAATAATAAAAAAAATAAAAAAAATTGTATTTCTTGTTAGTGTCTCTGTGTCCTCCTGTCAGAGTGGACACAAAATACACTAATGCAATGTCTCTCGACACAATATTTCTATTCATATCTCATCTGTCAAATACGATTTTGTGTCTGTGTCCCTATTTTAGTGTCATGTGCATGTAGACAAACGCAACCTTAAAAATTGATAAAAAAAAATTAGTTGATTATATTAGACATTTAGACTTGATTAAAAAAATAATTTGTTCACCTGATATTTTTTAGAAAATAAATTTAAATATTTTTATTTTAAATATATTAAAAATTTAAATACTAGACTATATTTACCTAATTAATAGAATGTTACGAATAATAATTAGATCAATTAAATAATAATACTACATTTTTATTATTTGTATTACTCATGACATATGTAGTTACTAAAATTTGTGTTTATTATTTGTATTACTTATGACATATGTAATTATTAAAATGTAGGTTTACAATTTAGAATTTAAACGTTTATGATTTATGTATTTAAAAAAGGTTTATACGAATATATATTTTTAGTTGATGAATTCGAACAATTTTTTTTTATATTTTTATAACATAGAATAAATGCAAAAATAATAAATAATCAAAATATATATATATATATATATATATATATATATATATATATATATATATATATATATATATATGAATTTAAAACATATTGGTGAATAAGATATATAAATATAATCATTTTAAAGAATTTACTTAGTATGTTATAATTTTATTATCATGAGAAAAATAAATAAATTTTAAAATATTAGATGTCAATGTTATTATAAATATTAAAATATTTTTATATTATAATTAGTATTTAATGTTTAAGGTTTATAGCTAATAATTTAGGATTTATGGTTGAATATTGCGTCTAGGAATTAGTGTTTAGAATTTTAGGTCTTAGAATTTTAGAGTTTGGGATTTAGGATTTAGAGTTTAGGATTTGTGGTGCAAGGGTTAGATTATTAGAAATGATAGTTTAGGGTTTAGAATTTAGAATTTAGAGTGTAAAGTTTAGGGTTTAAGGTGCAAGGGTTAGAGGAATAGAAATGATAGTTTAGGGTTTAGGTTTTAGGGGTTAGGGGGTTAGAGTTTAGGGTTTAGAGTTTACAGTGTAAGGATTACAGTATTAAAAATGATAGTTTAGGGTTTAGGATTTAGGGTTTAGGATTAGGAATTAGAGTATTAAAAATAATAGTTTAGGTTTAGGGTTTAGGAATTATGGTGCAAGGGTTAGAGTATTAGAAATAATAGTTTAGGATTCAGAGTTTGGAGTGTAGGGTTTAGGGGTTATGGTACAAGGATTACAGGATTAGAAATGATAGTTTAGACCTTAGAATTTAGAGTTTAGGGTGCAAGAGTTAGAGTATTAGAAATGATAGTTTAGGGTTTAGGGTTTAGGGTTTAGGGTTTAGGGTTTATGGTACAAAGGTTACAGGATTAGAAATTATAGTTTAGGGTTTATATTTTAGGGGTTTAGAATTTAGGAGTTAGAGCATTAGAAATGATCGTTTGTGTTTAGGGTTTAGGGTTTAGAATGTAAGGATCAGAGTATTAAAAATGATAGTTTAGAGTTTAGAATTTAGGGTTTAGGTTATAGGATTTAGCGTTTAGGTTTTAAGTTTTAGTGTTTGGGATTTAGGGTTTAGAGAAATTCCTTTTTATATTTTTGTAACATCAAGTTAATGCAAGAATAATAAATAATCAATATATATTTTTATACGAAATACTGAAATCTATTATTTAAAAATAATTATGCTACTAAAAAATTATTTTCGAGAATTAAAAAGGAATTTTGAATTAAAAAAATACATAATAATCAAAATAGATAATTTAGCAAACTGGATAAGCCATGAAGAGATTTTTACTGGAGGAGATTATGCAGCAGCACTTTTTGATGGAGAAGTCCATCAATCGTATTCAAAAAGTCATTATGACAGTTGGAAGTAACATGAGTCTGATGTAATTGAAATTAAATATTTGTCTCCAAAATTATAATTTGTCGAGAATATTAATGTTGTCATTAAAAAATAAAATTAAGATTAAATTGTTTTAAAAAAATTAATTTTGATTTAATTCTATAACTATCAATATGATTTTATTTATACTAATATGTAATTATGTTTTTATATACAAATTGAGAAAAAAATACTATTTTTAAATAGTATAATAAAAATAAGGGTAAAGTATACCTTTTGCCCCTGAAATTTGACAAAAGTTTTAAAAATACCTCTAAGTTTTATTTTATTTCAATTTTGTCCCAAAAGTTTTTTATTTGCATCAAATATATCCCTGACAGCTAATTTTTCAAAAAATTTAAGACCGATTCAACAACAATTTCATAGGAACAATCCTTAACACAAGCAAATCAAGCATAATTTTCATGCATGATTGTTAGATTGGTCTTAGATTTTTTGAAAATTTAGTCGTCAAGAGTATATTTGATGCAAATCGAAAACTTTTAGGACAAAATTGAAACAAAATAAAACTTAGGGGTATTTTTGAAACTTTTGTCAAACTTTAGGAACAAAAAGTATACTTTATCCTAAAAATAAATTATTTCTATTTGTGTAATATATCTTAACACCTAATACGAGATAAGATTCGAACCCAGGAACACGATTACGGCTCAGGCTCCAATACCTCAACAACAGTAACCTACCCGAGAAGTCAAGAGAGGCGAAGCGAATTAAATGGGAAACCCCGAAATATACCACAATAACAGGGCAATTATACCTGCGAAGGTTATCTCAGCTGCTCGCGTAGAACCTGGTGACGCATACTACGTACTTCGAAAACTCCATAAAAGCTGCTGCAGACATCATGTCAAGGAAAAAATCTTAGATCCAAAAGTTATCAGACCTGGAAACTTCTGGCCCACCATCATCAAAGCCTCTCTCCAGTTGGTAAAAAGTTGCAAGAAAGGCCGAGTACATGCCACGTTATTGGAAGCAGCCGCAGACTCGCTCGACGTAATAACGGCGGACTGTCCCTTCGGAACCTGGAGAATCGACTTCGTCAGACCGTTCTCCACCGCTCCTGGACAATTCCGATATCTTATAGTCACCATTGATTACTACACCAAGTGGATCGAAGCAGAAGCGTTGGCCACGATCACAGCCAACCAATGTCGAGAATTCCTTTGGAAACAAGTCATAACTCGAGTCGAAATACCTGAGATCGCAATTTTCGATAACGAGACCCAGTTTACAGACAAACGCTTTCAAAAATTTTCGAAAACACTCGAAATCTCACAGAGATTTAGTTTGGTGAAACATCCGCAAACCAACGGCTAGGTGGAAGTGGCCAATAATGTCTTTGTGGAACATCTCCACTCATAAGACGAGGGTTATTAGGGCTGGCAAAAGGTAGGGTACGGTAGGGTTTGGACTCTACCTTAACCCTACCAGCAGGTTGAATTTTTTTTTTTAAATTCTACCCTACTCTACCCGCGGGTTAAGAATTTCTCAACCCTAACCCTAGTCGCACCCTAAAATTCTAAACCCTAATTCTACCCTACCCTATCCGCGGGTTGAGAATTTCTCAATACTCACTTTCTTCACTACATACATAATTTTTACATATGTATTATATAATATATTAAGGGTGCGGGTAGGGTAGGATAGGGTATACACTGAACCCGTATCCTACCTTATCCGCAGGTGAACTCGCACAACACCCTACCCTATCCGCAGCGGTAGAGTAGACAACCCTATTCGAATGGGTTGGTCCGGGTTGAGTACCCGTGGGTAGTATATAGATTGCCAACCCTAAGGGTTATATTCAATTAGTAATATTTTTCTAAGCCGTTCGATCCGAAGCTTTTTACCTCACTCGGCTCCTTGTCTATTTCACTAGTTAGGAATGCACAATTATACTATTATACTGGCATAAGTTTTGCATAAATTTTAAATTTTTATAAAATAAAATTTAAATTATTATTAATTAATGATAATTAATTAATATATGGTGTAATTTAATAATAGTTATTAATTTATTGTTGGATAATTTTTTTTATTAACTAAAGGAATTGTTTTGGAAAAGAAAAATTCTGAATTAAAAGATAGGGTTAAGGTGGGATTTTTTTTTACTAAATAATTTAATTATTTTAATTACTAAAATAAATAATTTGTAGCATATTTATTAATTTACACCATATTTATTTATCTCGTTTACGTTATAAACGAATTAATTTTGCACATATCTAATTTACAGTGTAAATGAGATACTTGTATTGTTTCAATTTTTGTTTGTCTCGTTTTCAGTGTAAACAAGATAAATGAAAAATTATATCGTTTATCGTGTAAACAAGATATATGTATTTATAAATAATTAAATATAATTATTGAAAATAATAAAAAATATTAATAATTTAAATTGGACCAAAATGTTAAATGTAAAACGTTTCAAATAATAGGAAAGATGAACGATTTAACATAATAAAAAAGTTAAACAGTCTATTTTAAATAATAAAAAAGATGAATTATCTATTTAAATTAGTAAATACGCTACAAATTATTTATTTTGATAATTAAAATAAATAAATTATTTATTTTAAAAAATCCAGTTAAGGTGAACATAATATTGGCGCCTGAGAGAATTAGCAAAAAAAGGGACAGAAAACAGAAAGGTGCTATTCCCGCCATTCGGAAACACAAAATTTCATTTTCATCTTTTTGAATTAGGGTAATGCTATGGTGCTGAAAGTAATTTTTTTCAGTACATGCTAAAATGAAGTGACATAAAAGAACTATGGACGCGTGATTTACCTATAGTCACAATTGGGAACAACAACTGATACACAATAGATAAAGGTCAATCATCCGTCAGTTAAAAAAAAAATAATTGGTGATGTTTGCAGGATAAATTAATACATAATTGAAAAATTAATTAATTGTCAAGAAAGATAATCTCTTTTTTTCCTTTTATAGTATCTGGACCAAGAAATACTCTTTTGAACATAAAATTTAAATTCGGCCATGAAATGCTATTATAGTAATAATAAGCAATAACAATATAAAATCCAAGAGAATAAGTAATGATAATAATAGTAATAATAATTATAATCTTTTATATAAAGACAACTACAGTATGGAGACATAGTAGTTTACGATGACACACTTTTAAGTTTAAATCACCTTCCATATAAATTGGAAAATCTAATTTTCTCTGTCTCAAAAACTCATAACACATGAATTAATTCTTAATCTTAAATTCTAAAACTTAAATTCTAAATAATATAATTACAAGAACAAACTAGTAATTGATTCGGTCACATAATTGATTTACTGAATTATTGGTTTAACCGATAAGTTACTGATTCAATCGGTTGATCCAATCATAATTAAATAAAAATATAAAATTATAAAAATAAATTAAAATCAAAAGTTAAAATTTAAAATGTATGTCTTTACAAGTATATTAATAACGCTACGTCAGTAAAAATAATTATTTTATATATTTAATCGTATGAATGGTTAGGACATGTTTAAAATTAATTTCTATTCAAGACATCTGTGTAATTTTAATCTCTAATCAATTTATTAACATAAATTATCCTTATTTTTAAATTTAATATATATATTTTTTAGTTTTATTTTTTCATAAATTCACTATTCTTTTAAACTTTTAATGATTCATTAATTACTTTGTATTTACTGATATTACGTAGGTAACCTGAGATAGGTGGATTGGGTTTGGAAGGTTGGCCCAAATGTCAAAAGAAGGTGGTCTCCGACTTGCTCGCGCCTGGGAGCTGCCGTCCGAGTTATGCGTTTGGAGAGTAGGGGGTGGTACCTGCAAAGACACTTCGGTGCCTAAGTTAGCAAGGGGTTTAGCAGGTTTAGAGAGTATTGGAACTTGGAGTTACCTAAGGGGTGTCAGGGTATATATAGTGGTGATCCAATAACCACCGTTGAAGTAGTTCCACTTTTGGAGGTGGATAACCGTCCCTTTATCTTAGGGTGGTTGGGATATTTCTTTTGGAAGTGAGCTGAGAGATTTTAGGGGCGATTACTTATTTGACTAAGTATTTATCTGCCAGTTCTCGAATCAACTTCTTTGGAGAAAGGTCTATGTCGACCGCTAATCTTTAGGTTGGACCTTTTTAGCTTATTCGGATCTGGGCCATAGTGTTGGGTCAGGGTATGAACAACTGACCTCTTCAAATTTTTTTAATATTGATATGTCTATGTCTAAGTTTGGAGTAATTGATGTTCTCACTGCTTTATTAATATCACATTAGACATACGTAATTATCACAATTCTCAACTTCTCAGTTAAACCTTTCTTTACAAACAACGCTTATGCGTTTGGATTGGTTTTTTTTTTTGTTGGATCATTTTTTGTGTCGCTCAAATATTTTATTTTTTTATGTGAAATTAATGATGCGTATGTCTAATGTGATATTAAAATATGTCTAATCTGTTTAGATTTTTTTTATGTTAATAATAAAAAAAAATATATTTTTGGTGTTTAATATTATTTAGTTCACATTAATAAAAAAAATATATTTTTTATATTTTTTGTTGATTATTTAATTTGTGACATTAATAATAATAATTAAAACTTGATATATTTAATTTTGAATATTGTATTATTATTATCCATGCTAATAATAATATTTTTTATTTTTAGATTTTAATTTTTTATGTTAATAATGAATAAAATTATATTCAGGAATTAAAATATTATTATCTGGTATGCTTTATTTTTTTGTATTAAATATGCTATCTAAGTAAAGTTAAATTATATTCAAGAATTAAAAAGGAAAAATAATTTTTGTTAGTATTTTGTAATTTAATGATTTTGATCTTTTATTTTTTATAAGAAATTTGAAGAGCTCAATAAATACAAAGTAATTAATAAATCATTAAAAGTTTAAAAGAATAGTAAATTTATGAGAAAATAAAACTATAAAAATATATATGTTGAATTTAAAAATAAGGATAATTTATGTTATTAAATTAATTAGAGATTAAAATTACAAAGATGTCTTGAATAGAAATTAGTTTTAAACATGTCCTAATCATTTATACGATTAAATATATAAAATAATTATTTTTACTGATGTAACGTTATTAATATATTTGTAAAAACATACATTTTAAATTTTAATTTTTAATTTTAATTTATTTTTATAATTTTATATTTTTATTTAATTATGACTGGGTCAACTGGGTGAATTAGTGACCCATCAGTTAAACCAGTAATCCGGTGATCCAGTCGTATGATTAGATTAATTATCAGTTTGATTCTGATAATTATGTTATTTAGGATTTAAATTCTAAGATTTGAGATTAAGAACTAACTCTTGTGTTATGAGTTTTTAAGATAGAGAAAATTAGATTTTTTCAATTTATATGGAAGAAGGTGATTGAAACATGAACTACTGTGTCTCCGTATATATCATAGTTGTCTTTTTTTTTTGGTGACTTAAAAGAAAATAAACAAAAACTAAGAAAGAAAAAAAACAAGAAACTGAGAAATGCAGTCCCGCTGAATACTACTCTCAAACTCCTTCCAAGGCAATGGAAGCTCCACTTGGGGAGAAATAGTCCTCATTGCAGTCTTTGCCATAATGTTTGTTACTGTATTTGCATCTCTCAAGATCAACCGAAGATCAGCATGCCATTTCCAAGACATGATATCTCGAATTTTTAACACCAAAGGATCAATAAACCCAGAGCAATCTTGTAAATTATTGACAATAGTAAAAGCCTCCACACAGTCTGTCTCACATATAATGTTTCTTTATCCCGAGTCCCATGCTAAAAGAAAGCCTCTCCAAATAGCAAACAACTCTCCTTGCAAAATGCTACGACTCTCAATTGTTCCCAGACAGCCTCGTTGTCACCTTCCCTTTCAATCTCTGCTAACACAAGCAAAACCAACTCGAGCACCACTGCCAGGATAGCTAGCATCATAATTAATCTTAAAGGTACCCACTGAGGGGGAAATCCAAGAGCCACTAATGGTTGAGGGGATAGATAGTCGTTGCAACTCAAAAATATTTTGGAGCTCCTTTTCTAAGGACAAAGCCATACCAATCACCTTGTCTGTGGTCCAATGCTCGTGAGGATGAAAGATCTCGTTATTTCTCGAACACCAAATCCACCAGAGATCAGAAACGAATCTAAAGGAGCGTTGTTTGCTATTATGTAAGAACCAACTCATCAAATCCACTGGTATAATTGTCTTTATATATATATATATATAAAAGATTATAATTATTATTACTATTATTATCATTACTTATTCTCTTGGGTTTTATATTGTTGTTGTTTATTATTACTATAATAGCATTTCATGGCCCAATTTAAATTTTATGTTTAAAAGAGTATTTCTTGGTCCAGATACTAAAAAAGAAAAAAAAAAGAGATTATCTCTCTTGACAATTAATTAATCTTTTAATTATGTATTAATTTATCCTGCAAACATCACTAATTATTTTTCTTTAACTGATGGATGATTGACACCCATCTGTTGTGTATCCGTTGTTGTTCCTAATTATGACTATAGGTAAACCATGCGTTTACAGTTCCTTTATGTCACTTCATTTCAGTATGTACTAAAAAAGATTACTTTTAGCACCATATCATTACCCTTTGAATTAAGCAACCCAAAATTTTCTCAACCCATCTTCATTTTTTTACCGTAGCGGCACTCTCAATTCTCAAACCATTTTCCTTTTCTTTAATCTTTTATGTCTTTTTTGTTTTGAATATTACCCTCTCTCTTTCTCTACCCCTTTCTTCAAAAATAAATGAATGTAACCCGTTTAAATTAAATTATTTTTTTAAATGGATACGTAGTAGTAGTAGTAATTTTTTATTATATTTTTTAAATAATATTTTTTATAGTATGTTATAATTTTTTATTATTATAATAAAAATTAACATTTATTTGTTAAAATAAAAATAACATACAAATAATATATTATAGTACTTTTTTTAAGTACTCTCAATAATTTTATTTTTATTACTGTTTTGGCTTTAACTTCTTATTAATTATGCTTTTATGATTAATTATGATTATTTTTTCACTTAATTTATTATTTTTAATAAGAAAAATAAAACATTTTAAATTTTTTTATATTATTTATTATTTGTTATATTATTTTATTAATTATTTTATTTATCATTTTTTACTGTTTTGGTTAATTTTTTATATTATGTAATATTTTTTAGTCAAATTCATGTCACGTGAGATTCACAAAAGGGGTTTAGAGTTAGATCTAACCCCACACAAGTCTAACACTTCAATACCCTCTATGGAACCCTTGCTACACTCCGAAATACTTGGCAACAGGAACGACGACACCATTATCTTGAGCTCTATTATTTATCAAGATCAGACCCGCATGTTCAGCATGTCCGGCGTCGGAGGTGCCGCAGCAGCTGCCCCGGTCCACTCCTCCTACATCCCTCTGCAAATGAGGGGTAAAGTCATGGTAATTATGTTTACCTCATTCCCCATGAACCTGTTTTAAACTCATTTGTCATTGTTAATGTAGAGGCTCCTTTTGTTTTCAACTTATCCAGGGGGACTTGGTGAGAATGTTGGATGTCGTGCACCTTCCGTGCTTGGAACACCAAAACCTTCAAAGATTGCAAAGATTGCTCAACACTCTCCAGAGGATATGAAGAGGAGTGGTAAGATGCGCAAGCCAACGCGAGAACCACCACTGAAGTTGAGCTGCGCTACTGCCGGGGTTACCTTTCCGCTGGTAAGAAGCATTGTCTATTGACTATTAGGTGCTTATCTTCCTCCATTAGCCAAACCCTAATAGTCCATTCCATGTCTTAACAGTTCATCCGTTCGAACTTCAAGATTACGAGGGCAATGTGGTATAGCCTTGAGGAGGCTCAGGCAGCAGCCTATTCATTTGGTGCCTCATTGAGTTCGAATGAGATTCTTTTTAAGAGAGGATCTCATAGTATGGACCATAAAGTATTCCCTTGCCTTTTGCCAGGGAATGATCCATCGGACTTTGTCATGAAGCTTTTATAAAACTGCATGGACACAAGCTCAACTTCATGAATGCATCGTCTGGTCCCTCCCAGTCATTTTCTCAGTAAGTTATTATTCAGTTCAAAACTTACCTAACATTCACATCTTGGACACAAATAAATAAACTTTGTTTTGCTCCTTCCTTGTAGGACTTCATACTAGACCCGGAGATCGACAATGAGCATGTTATCACATATTATGCCGATGATTACTTCCCCAAACCAACTGCACTGAAATATGTAAGTTTACTGCATGCCCCTTTCATTGATTTTTATGTTTGAACCATGTTGATACGTTCTCACATGATTATCATGTATATTTTTCAGATTTATGTTCAAATGAAAGACGTGCTGAAAGCCTCAAAGTAAAGGCACTACTATCTTATGACAGTGGACATCCCAAACGAAAAGATATTTCTATTTGATAGTTTTCCAACACTTAAAACCCATATAGGGAGGGTTTATGCGGCTTCGAATGTGGTAAGTATGACCCCATATGAGCTACTCGGTTGCATGGTTGATATGTTGATTTATATTCTTGCATGAATGTAAATTTGTTGTAATACTAACTACCCTGTTTTTCTTTTTTTTTTAATAGAAAATGATAATATAATTTCAAGCTTATTAGACTATAATGCATTCACTATACAAAAAATACCTCAAATATATTATTATTAATTATGTTACATTTTGTTGTTAAATTAAAAATTTTTATTTCCTTTTATTATACATAAGTGAACAATATTGATTTTCAAATTATTAACCACATAAATAAACACTGTACCAATAAATCACTCCTATTATGCTCCATTTCCATTATTTTGGAGTGATTTTTCACACACTGTTGTTTTCTCCCATTGGAAAGTTGGGCTTTTCATTCTGTACAAGATAAAAAAAAGGATAAATAAGAAAATTAAGTTTATTTCATTAGAATAAAAAATGGTGTGAACTTGGAATGCGGTGGGTTTTGCTCAACCTGATTTATAGTGCAGTAGTGCATTGAATGTTTGCCAAACACAAGCATATGCTAATGAAATTATGTCAATATTTTCTTATCGTACCAAAAAGTATAGTTCAACATTAACATGCACCTTTGTCTACTTAGTAGTGTTGTTATCTTTCTATGAATAATCATTCTTCACACATCAAATAAATTGATCCTTAATTTGTCTTCTAATATCTTGTGAGTTCCTCTTCTATGGTTTATCTATAGGCAAAGGCACTAGATAAGGTCATGAAAGTCTTGTACCCTGACCTGAATGTTTTAGGTAGCAGACCACCTCTAGCTGAATGGCACCCAAATTTTGTTTTTGGGGTTCCAAATATGAACAATTGGTAGGGTATTCTGATAGTTGCTAGCTTTTTGTTAATATTATCTTCATTGAATCATGATGGGCCCTATAATATGATTATCCATGTAGCTACTATGACAAATTGTGGATGCTTCTCTGGCTCCAAATGGAGCAGTTGTTTACTCTAAACCCTGTTGGCAGCAAAAGGTTTTCTTCCCTTAATTTTCTTTTGTCTCCACATTATCTAATCCTACTAGAGATGGCATATATAACTGTTACATTATCTTTTATTTGTCACTCACTTTTTTCAGAACAACATTGACTCTATAGCTGACAAAATAAGGATGGACACTGCGCTTGCGTTGGCTACGGAGCACTTCAATGAAATACGAGCTGAATTTTTTGAGCAATCCCTGGTTGACTGGAATTCTCGAAGGACTGCAAGAGAAATCTTGCCATGAGGACCTGTGGTTGTTGTATGCATGCCTTAGGAACCTACTTATGTCTTAGTATTATGAATGTTTAATATTCTGGTTACTGTAACGTATTAGTAGAAGATTTAATGTTATTAGTGCCCTCTATGCTAGCATGGTCCGTGACCAATATTAACACCAACTTGGATGTCCATTTTTTGTTACCCCAATATAGTTTCAACATCCATGATGGTCATCTAAATTGGGTTAACTATGTCAAGGGACCATTAGCTTGCAAGTGCACATGTAGATTTTGGAATGTCTTCCTTGTTAGGTATGCATGTCACTACTGTTGTGAGGACTATTATCAACCGCTACTATGTCAAGGGATCATTAGCATGCAAGTGCATATGTTATGCTAGTTTGTGAGAACATTATGAGACATGCATGATATAATGGATCTAGTCTTTTGGCTTATCTAATTTTTCAATTAACACAACTGGTTCAAATTATGCACACAAGAATGCTAGAATAGTTGTTTATTATGTTGTCTTCTCTCTATGTAGGGTGTGTGGGGCATGACCACTTCATAGAAACTAATGAATGCTTTGGACATCCTTCAATTATGTGTGGGGTCCTGCTAGAATTGTGGTTTATTATGCTTTGGACATCTTAATAATTTGATTAATTTTCCTCATCAGAAAAAAGAATAATCTTTTTTTTCTTGCACCTAAGAAAAAAAAAGGAACAATCTTAAAAGGATTTTTTCCTTGTTATCTTCTCCAAAAAATTGTTTGTTATTTTTCTTTTTTGGACAGTAGAAATTGTGCAAGTTCCTAGGCCTAACAAAAGAAAATTCTACTTAATTGTTGGGCATTCCTTATAATGAAATATTTTAACAAATAGGCCCACTTGACTCTTGATAGTTAAACTAAAAAAAAAAGCTTCGTTTGACCCAAGCTCATTAACAAAAAAAGGCCAACGTATATCATTTAAATGTCTAAAAACACATTGGAAGCCTTCTCTGTTATCAGAGCCAAGTTTTGATCCTGTTAAAATGATGCACACAAATTACCATCAACATTAACAAAGTGAAGTTGTACAGTTCGTTCTTCATAGTGGGTACATCAAATACGGAAAATTACACTACTCTAAAGCTAGTTTCAAAATTCTCTTGTAGTGATGTAGGTACCATGGACAACTGTTTGATAAGGGGCTACTTGGTTGCTATAGTCCTCTGGTAGCAATTCTGCAAATGCACAGCAAAATTGGAGAAACAAGAAAATCAACTTCGATCCAACAATATGATCTTTTCCTCAATTCAAGACATCATACCAAGGTTAGGGAAAGACTTTCTAAGCAATTCAACGAATAAGCTGAAGAGAACTCACACAAGTAAGAAAGTCACATGGAAGTCAAACTTCTTTTGAACTATCTACTCTAACTAGATATCCGTAAACGCCCCAACCCTATCTATACTCCTACACATATAACTACAAACAAAATTATAAAATAAATCTGCAAATACTAAAGGGCTTGCACAGAGGATTAGTAACAATTCTATCTCTTTCTACGTAAGTTTGTCTAAGAATTGGTAGAACTCAATTACTTTAGCAGTTATACATATATAGTAAAGAGTTTTAGCACATACATATGTGACCAAAGCCTGAGGATAACCAAATGAGACATATGCTAAGTCAGGGAAAGAAGAGTTCAAAAGATAATGACAGATTGTGAATACAATTGCTGTAAAACCTAAGGTCTTTAGTATATTCAAAATACATCTCATGCAACATATAACTTTGTATCATAGTATAAAAGAGTCATAACATGCAACTGTCAAGAACTAATTCTCACTTAGAACATTATGCTTGAGCAGGAACAGATACAAAATTGTTGCCTACTATTGAGTATCCAAGTAAATATTATTATTTAAACAAAAGTCAATAAAAAAATGGTAAAAAAGAACCTTTTATTATCCAAACTTTTCAAAGATATCAGGCTTTGAATTGATATATTAGTGAATTTTCAATTTCAATGACGATAGTAACGAAACAATTCCTTCATCTAATTTTTTCAATAAAAATATAAAGCTGTAGAACTTGTATAACTTGTCTCATTAGGCTTTGGTGTGTATAATTGTGGAATGAGCAAACTCAAAGCACGGAATGAAATTCAATCAACAATGAAACAATAATGTAACATAAGTTAATACCTCTTCAAACTCATTTAGAATCTCAGACTATCGTATTCCATTGGTTGCGAAGCCTCAGCTTCTTGTGATTCGTCCATGTTGTGCGATGATCCCAAAGCATCTAATTCATGTGTGGTATCGTCACCATTCCCGTCGATGCATCTACGAGCGTTATGGCCAGCCTTTCCACACTTTCTGCAGTATTGGACACGCCGGTACCTCCCTCGAGTTGTCATATCGTGTATGGACACATCATCGCCCCCGCCCTCAGCAGTGGTGGCCAACCTTTTCCGGATCTTTTCTCTTAACGCGTCTTGTTCATTAGCTATTTTGGTTTTCACCTTGAAGTAATCCTCAAAGTAACTACAAGAAAGCTTCACTAGTTCACTATAGTCATTGAGCATTGCCACATGCATACTCATATAGGCTGCATCAGGAATCTCTCCACTAAAAACATGGTTATTTATCGGTGGTTTATTTTGCCTTCTTTGTCCAACGACCCAGTATAAGACTATCTGGAATAACAACCATGTTAAGTCTAATAAGCACACCAACTATGTGCACACAGGGGATTCCAAAGGATTCCAAGCGCAGGCAAGAGCATCTGAATTCATCATCCATCTCGCCCTAAGAAACGTTCCATGATCTACCTTGGCAATACATGGCCACCTCAAACAATGTAAACATGCTTGTCTTCTTCGAAGAAACTACTCTGACATTGCTAGCTAGTAATAACACCTCTCGAAATAAGCAGATTTGTAATCAGCAACCACTACTCTCCTACGCATGAACTCTAAATATTGTTGGAAATGCTCAATAAATTCCCTCAAGTTGTAGCCGTTGTGTATAAACTTCCCTATCTGCATATTCAGTGCCTTACACCTTGATGTTGTCTTGAGCCCGCAAAGAACTTACCCCTAATGTGGGCATTCTTCCACATATGTTTCTTCTCGTACATATCCTTGACCCATGAATTTTGTTGCAACCCAAATTCTTCAACTGCATCATTCCATATATCTTCAAAGTCATTGACCTCCAAATCCCCCATTAAACAAAGACGAAACTTGGTCATAAATCGTGGAATACCTACTCGAGCGGTCGCATTGCGTAGCAAGTGCCAGCTGTACAACCTATGATGTGCTTCTAGAAATACAGCTTTGATTGCACTCTTCATGGCTTGATCACCGTCGATAATAACAGGCTTAGGAGTCTTTTCTTTCATGGCCTCCAGAAATGCCCGAAGCAACCACACATAGCTTTCCTCCCCTTCCTTCGAGAGAACCGCGCATCCAAACACAACAGTGCGCATGTGGTGATCCACGTCAGAGAATATCACAAGGGGAAATTTGTACTGAAATCATACTGACTTGTGCCATCACACCAAAATATATTGTGGAGCCTCCGCTGTTCATCCAACAAATACTACCAAAACATACAGGGGTCACGACTCTTTAACATTTGTAAATACTTTAGTGCATTATCCGTGTCGCTGGCTCCAGCTCTTCTTTGCTTCTCAATTGCATTATAGATGTCTTTCACCTCCAACCCAACCATCTCGAATCCACCACTTTGGTTTGCAAAAGCTCAAAATATTGTCGGAACTTGAAGGCCAGAGCTTCTCATCGTATTAATCTGGTGTAAATCCCCCATTTTTATTGCCCGGTGAGACCGCATCATTCCCCTAAACCTTGCCTCCAACATGTCTTGGTTATGTTCATCGGAGAAGAACTCAACGTACCATCGTCCGTTCCTCGAGTCAACATAAACTTTTATCCGCGCATTACACCCGCATCGCGTTACTGGTCTAGGATCCATCTTCCTACCATTTCTATGAACATGCTTTGCATCTCGTTCACCTTGTCGCGAGCACACAAAAATTTGCCATATAATGTCTCCTTCAGATCCTGCCTTCTTGCAGCGCCCTACCTTCGACCGCCTTATGGAAAACCCCTTAATTCGACCGAACTCGTTATAGAAGTCATAAGTAGTTTTCAAATGTACAAACTCTATCATCATAATCTCCTCAGCTCGCAACGCATCAAAATCAATTGCACCAAACAAACCTATTCCATCGAGAATGATGACATCTCTTTGATCGTCTGCCTGACTAGCACCAATTGGAACGGATTCCGTTTCTACAACGTCTCATTTCTTATCGGGTCCTCTTCCACCTGAAACAATCCATTACCATAGCAATACATAGTTGATGCCACGAGGTTGTCCTATAAAATACCCTTACTTTAATTTCCATCAAGATTACGATGATATGCTTAACCCTGGAGTGATATTCTCCTGAAAATTAGATGAAACCTCCTCGGTCCCCTCCATTGTTACTCGCCAAACCCCAAACCGCTAACAACTATCTTCTTGGTTGTTTGATATTATTAAATCGGAAATGAAAAAAATCCAAGGATAAGAAAACAAGGTCAATACATCATAAATTGATCTAAACAATCTTATGCCTTATCAATTCTATTTTTTTTTTTTATAGAAGAAATGGGGAAGACGTTGGAGCCATCATCACAAATCACAAGTGGTTATGTTACTTAACACTATCTACAAAACAAATATCACTTATCAACTAAGAATAAAATAGGTAAAAAGTTTTATTTTGATACAAATTCAAAATTAGAAATAAAAGGAACATAAGGGGATTTTCTTTGCTTGCCTTTTTTTTTATAAGAGTGACATAGGCAAAACAATATAACAGCTACAATTTTGTTTTCCTTTTCTTTATTCTCTTTTTTTTCCTGCATGGTTCATATCTTGTTGCTAATGGGGAATTGAAAGAACCATCCCCTCTTTACACACAAACACAACAAAAAGAAAAACAATTCACATATACAAACTAAAAATATTTTTATCCAAAATAAACAATCAGAGGAAGCCAAAATGAAACAATATTTTTATCCAAACGACATTACTGAGGATGGGTATGCTGAAATACTGAAGTAAAAAACAGTGTGAAATCTGTTAGGTCTTCAAATCAATGTCAACCCAGTGTTGACAAACATATAATCCTGTTGTAGTAACTCATGTAAGTGATGTCACAATGAGGCCATGTGTCCTAATTCAATGTGGATACAAGAAAGCTTAAATGTGTCCTTCTATTTACTTTACCAAATTCACTTAGTGCAGCTCAAACAGCTTCTTTGCTGTCCAACTGTACCTCAATCAGGCCTAAGTCAATAAATACGGTAATGCCAATAAAAAGCAATGTTAACATCCATAATGACTGCATAACTAAAAATATATGTTCTTTATGAACCATTTTTATGTTCAATAAAACTTAAGAAACTATGTATTCTAATCAAATAAGTAACTGAGAACCTTAACATAAGCAACACGAAAGAAATAAAAGCAAATCAATGCAGATTACACATATAAGCCTAATATATGAAGGGAGTAATTACTTTAAAGACATATATGTATTTCTTGTTATTGGAGAGTTCACATACTTCCTTAAAAAATTACAACCTGTAAAGGCAAATCTTTTAATAAAATGACATATGCAAGGGCAGTCATAATTATCTTAATTGATTTCAAAAGGAAATATGAAAAAGAAAAAAAATGAAGAAATTCAAGGCATAGAATATGTGTAGTCTGCATTCATAAATTATGCACCTTTAGAAACTCATGATTTTGTTGAATGCCAACAGCATACTCACAAGTTTTACCTAAAATAGGGTAAACAAAAAGCCAATGCAAATTCCAAGCATTTGAAAGAGAATTTAAGAAAGTGAAACTTATATTTCATTTCTCATCATAATCCATCATAACTCTTATTTGTAGAATCATAAATTTGATCGATTTTGAACTTAAACTTGTATAGTTGAGAGTTTTTATAACTTCTGTATGAGATTACTTTAATTGAAAAAATTTTCATGGGGACCAATGGAAGCAACAAGTTTGTGCCATGAAGACTTCTTATGAACCAAATGGGTTGCCTCAACACTTTATCCCCAGAGCCCAAGTGTAATGGGTATAGTGCATTGCATTTCTCCCACTTGACCGCTCATGTCTCCTTCACTATCTGAGCATGCTAACAAAGAAACAAAATTACAAACAGTTGGTGAGCAAAATGCAAAAAGGAAAAAGCTGCCAACTTTAAGGGTATCCAACATCATAAAAAGAAGAATTGAAAATGAATTTATAAAAATTAGAGAGCAATGAAAGATGGGTATTGATAAAATATAAGTGTAACAATTGTTTGAGTTGGAGAGCAGCATGAACAATTCCCTTACCTCATCATCATTATGAACCTGAAACATCCTTGAAAGTATTATTTTCAAAACTTTGGCAAACAAAAAATACAAAATTAAGTTAGAACAAAGTTTTTCAGAAGGGTATTTAACCAATTCTCTTTATGCAAATAAAATATATACGCCTGAAGGAATTTTCACTTATAACAGAAAGCACAATCCCTTTCTTCTTCCCCCTTTCATCATTAACTTACTCGCAATTTTCCTTGTCATCCCTCAATTCCTATTCTCCCATTTCATAAAATAAACTGAAATATTCGTAACAAAAAAGTCCCCTCAACAATGAAAGTGAATTTATACTCGTGATTGTGAATTTATGATAATTGATTGTATCATAAAGTAATACAAAATGTATGAAATTCAAGTATGAGAAGTAGTATTCATCTCAACGAAAGTACTTAGAAATTGAACTTAAGTTTAAAATATTCTTAGCAAAATTTAATTGGGGTTTATCAAATTCAGACAATTGGACAGATAAGGAAAATAGTGAGAACATACAAAAAAAAAGCATAAAGACAAATAAAAGAATCACAGAAACAAAAAAGCAGCGAATCAAGGCTGTGTGTATCAAATTCCATAGGAGCTAGGAATTTGAAATTATTTTCCCCATTTCATTGTTTGAATTTAAACAACACCATTTCACTCAAGTTCAATCATTTCATTTATTTCCTTATCCGTTCAATCTCACCAAATCCTAGCCTAATATTACATTCTGAGCAATTCAATTCATCTTATAAAACTTGCAAATAATAATGAGTATATAAATAAATAAACAATTTTTTTCCCAAGCCAATATTTGGCATAGACCCTTCTCAATTTTTTTCCCTTAATTTTCCTTACAGAAGCAGAAGAGTGTAACAAAGCTCTTAGTTACCACTTACTGATGCGTGAACATCTTTTCTATCTTTTCTTAATAAATTTACATTTTGAATTACTAAGTTTAATCAAGATTTAATTACTTTTAGCCACCATGAATGCTACTTTGAGTTGTGTATAATTTCTGTTTATTCCAGGTAGCATTCGGATGGATTTAACGGAGTTTTGTAGCAGAAAAGGAAGAAAGCGAATGATGCTGTCAACCTCGACCTCCTTGCACTCAAACAGAAATAACTTGAGCTACAGAAGTTCAATTGAACTGATTTCAGTGGCATTGGAAAGTAACTTCCAGAGCTTTCCAACAATGTATAATAGTGCACATTTCTTTTCCAGCACACTCGGCCTTCACGGCGCCAAACTTGAGGTTACTCAAGTTTGGTGCCACACTCAAGTTTTTAAGAAGAATACATGCTGGCTTGCTGAAGCAAAACTTGAGAAATCTCAAGTTTGGCGCCAGCTAAGAGGACTTGGAAGATTGCACACAGGTTGGCTGAAGCCAAACTTGAGAAACCTCAAGTTTGGCGCCAACCAAAGGAACTTGAAGAATGCTTCATGTACGACTTGAAGCCAAACTTGAAGATACTCAAGTTTGGCGCCAACCCTTTTAAACATTATGGTCCCCATTCATCGAATTCAAGCTGCACGAAGGATTTAGTTAATTTTGATTTAAACTTATTTTATTTTTTAATAGGAAAAGATATTATTTAGTTTTAGAAAATATATTTTACATTAATTAGGATTAGATATAAAAGAGCCCTTCGGGTTTATCTCTTCTCTCCTACCTCATTCCGCACTTTACAGTTTTTCTGAATCATAGTTTTCTCTCTGAACCATGAGCAGCTAAACCTCCACTGTTAAGGTTAGGAGCTCTATCTATTGTATGGATTGATACTATTATTTTTCTATTTTAATTCATGTACTGATTTCTATTTCAAGAATTGTTTTCGTTCTTTATCTTATGAATTTGGGTGGAACGGAAGTATGACCCTTGTTCTAATTAAGTTCTTGTATAACTTGGAAAAGCTCTTTACTTGAACAACAACTTGAAAACAATTTCTCCTAAACTTCTAATTATCTGGACTTAAGGGGATACGTGACATATAATCCTCTTATATTTGGATAATTAGGATTTCTGTGGTATATAAACTAGAATTGAACTTCACTCTCTAATTGGAATTAAGTGACCAAGGAATCGACGGTTGATGAAGGTTAGAGGAGACTAAAAAGGTCTAAGGAATTAGGGTTTAGTCACATATAGTTTGCCATGAATTGAATCTTGCATGATTAAAATAGTTAGTAAGAAAAGTCAATTCGGAAGATTGATATCTCTGAAACCTTAAGTATTTCTCCATATATTATTCACATCAATTTACTGTTTGCTTTCTGATTTTCTGAATTTACTGTTAATGCTTTTGAACTCTCAAAACACTCTTTTCTGTTTGTCTAACTAAGTAAATCACTTAACCATTGTTGCTTAGTCCATCAATCCTCGTGGGATCGAACCTCACTCACCTGAGGTATTACTTGGTATGAACCGGTGCACTTGCTAGTTAGTTTGTGGGTTATAAATTACTTAAATGTGGTGGTATTTTTTGTGATTCTAAATGCAAGACATGAACCGTGCATATTTGAGTTTGAGTCAAGGGATGTTGATATATAAGGAACATGAATTTAGAGAAATATTATGAATTCTCTGAAGTTAGTGAAAGCTTAATCCTTGAAGTAAAAGAAACAGTAAAAGAAAAGAAAAAAATATAAAAGCAAGGTCCAAGGCTCTGAGCATCAATGACTAAGGAGGTCAGATATGACTAAAAGCTCAAAGAGTTGTTTCCCTAGTCATATGTTTGTGGTGTAAATTTGTCAAGTAACCCTTGAGACAGAACACTAAGAGTCGAGATCAAATACAGTTAATAGAGCATGTCAAAGGTTTTGAGCACCACTGTCTAGGAGTAACTGAAAGAAAAATCAGAACTCAAGAAAGTTCGCCAGTTAAGTGCTTGTGGTATTTTTATGTCAAGTAAGGCTTGAGACAAAACATTTAAAGTCACGGTTAGGCTCAAGGTGCAAAGCACCAAAGAAAAGAGAATTAAAGGATATCTGCTGTGTTCAAGGATTAAACTAAAGTATAAAATTAGAGAATTCATAATATTATCCAGATTCTAACTCCGAATGACAATGACATTCTTCTGATTCAAAGGAGAGTGAGATGCCAAAACTATTTATTATTACAATAGAGAAACCCCACTTCAAGAAGAGACATGAGCCTAATTGAATACTCGCTTCTCATGCAAATTCACATCCTGAGCCTATATTAGTTTGGTTACTTGAGGACAAGTAACAATTCAAGTTTGGTGTTGTGATGCATGAGCATCTTTTCTATCTTTTCCTAGTGAATTTGCATTTGAGTTACTAAGTTTAATCAAGATTTAATTACTTTTAGCCACCATGAATGCTACTTTTAGTTGTGTATAATTTCTGTTTATTTCAGGTAGCATTCGATGGATTTGACGGAGTTTTGTAGCAGAAAAGGAAGAAAGCGAATGATGCTGTCAACCGCGACCTCCTTGCACTCAAACAGAAATAACTTGAGCTACAGAGGTCCAATTGAAGTGATTTTAGTGGAATTGGAAAGCTAACTTCTAGAGTTTTCCAATGATGTATAATAGTACACACTTCTTCTCCAGCACACTCGGCCTTCACGGCGCCAAACTTGAGGTTACTCAAGTTTGGCGCCACACTCAAGTTTTCAAGAAGAATACATGCTGGCTTGCTGAAGCCAAACTTGAGAAATCTCAAGTTTGGCACCAGCTAAGAGGACTTGGAAGATTGCTTGGCTGAAGCCAAACTTGAGAAACCTCAAGTTTGGCGCCAACCAAAGGAACTTGAAGAATGCTTCACGTATGACTTGAAGCCAAACTTGAGGATACTCAAGTTTGGCGCTAGCCAAAGGGAACCTAAAGGATTGCTTTCGGTTGGGTTGAAGCCAAACTTGAGGCGCCAACCCTTTAAACATTGTGGTCCCTATTCGTTGAATTCAAGCTGCACGAAGGATTTAGTTAATTTTGATTTAAACTTATTTTATTTTTTAATAGGAAAAGATATTATTCAGTTTTAGAAAATATATTTTACATTAATTAGGATTAGATATAAAAGGGAAAAGAATCAGCCCTTCGGGTTTATCTCTTCTCTCCTACCTCATTCTGTACTTTACAGTTTTTCTGAATCCTAGTTTTCTCTCTGAACCATGAGCAGCTAAACATCCACTGTTAAGGTTAGGAGCTCTGTCTATTGAACAAAGGAAAAACAGTAAAAACTCAATAAAAATTGAACAAATAATATAATCAACACAACGGAAAAATAACTAAGGATACGAAATTATGGCGTTGCCTGCCGACAAGCGCTTCTTTATCGTCACTAGCTTGACGGTCAGCTCCTCTAAGGAGGAGGATCATAGGGGCTCAGCTCTTCACCCCCTCACTGTAAATCTTCTCCTTGTGTCCCCATAAAGTAGCTCAATATGCTCCAGAGAGAGGATTCTGTTTACTGTATAAGTGAACACTGGATTGCTAGTCAACACCACCTTCATTCTTGGGGAGAAGTTTTCAGTGGGAATCTTTTTGTTTCTCCATTCCCTGGGTACTTTCTTCTTTTTGGGAACATCTTCCTTGGTGGATGATGCATTCTCGACACCAAACTTAGGTTTGATGTCAGGAGAAATTTTATTGATTGTCACCAAAGGAGGTTTGAGCTGTAGATTCTGCTGTGCATCATCAGGGGATTCTTGAAGGTTTGGATCAATAAGCTCAGTCTGCATGCACCTCTCTTCTTCACCTGTTGAATGTATATCCTTGAAGACATGAAAGACTAGTTTCTCATTATGCACTCTAAGCACTAATTTACCTTCTTCCACATCAATCAGAGCTTTTCCAGTGGCTAGGAATGGTCTTCTTAGAATTATAGAGGCATTCTCATCCTCCCCTGTGTCAAGAATAACAAAATCTGCTGGGAGGAAGAACTTACCCACTTTGACCAAGATATTATCTACTAATTCATATGCAGGCTTTATAGATTTGTCTGCCATCTGTAATGCTATCCTTATGGGTTGTGCCTCTTGGATTTGCAGCTTCTTCATCACAGACAAGGGCATTAAATTGATACTTGCTCCCAGATCACATAACGCTTTCTCAAAGGTTGTGTTCCCAATGGTGCATGGAATTTGAAAGCTCCCTGGATCTGGCATCTTCCTTGGCAAGTTATTTTGAATTATGTCACTGCATTCCTTAGTCAGGACCACTGTCTCATCTCCCTTTAAAGGCTTCTTCTTTGACAACAACTCCATCATGAATTTGACATAGAGAGGCATTTGCTCCAAAACCTTAGCAAAAGGAATATTGATTTGCAACTTTCTGAAGACTTCCAAGAACTTTGAAAACTGCTTGTCCTTGGTCTCCTTTTGAAGTCTCTGAGGATATGGCATTTTAGGCTTGTATTCAGGAGCCTTTGGCAATGTAGGATAAGTGTCAAGAGAGTCTGAGAATGGGTTGTCCGCACGCTTTGGAGGGGTGTGCTCTACTTCTTCCTTCTTCTCCTTTGGAGTTTCTTTTTCAACTGGCTCCTCATTAACTTGTGCTTCCGTACTTGCCACTTGTCCACTTATCAAGGTGATAGCCTTGCATTCCTCTCTTGGATTCAGCCCTGTATCACTAGGGAACGTACTTGGAGGCCTCTCAGGTATTTGCTTGCTCAACTGGCCTACCTGTACCTCCAAGTTTCTGAGGAAAGCTCTTGTTTCCTGCATAAAATGATTCATTACTGCTTCCATATCAGTGTTCTCCTGGGACTGAGAATTTTCCTGCTGAGGTGGTGGTTGATGATGAGACTGAAACTGGCGGTTATTATGATTATTCTGCTGAAAACCGCCCTGAGAATTATTGTTAAAATTTTGTGATCCCTGAGGTTGCTCTCTCCACCTAAAATTTGGGTGGTTTCTCCACCCCTTATTATAGGTCTTAGAGTATGGGTCATTTAGAGTATGGGTCATTATTGGGGTTTCTAGGAGCATTTCCCATGTAATTGACCTGTTCAGAAGAAAATTGAGTATAATCATAATTCTCATTTTGCACAAAATTACCTGTCATGTCATAAGGGATCTCTTGAGGACTTGAGGTGCATTCTGAGTGTTGAAAGCTGAAACATGCATCCTACTCAATTGTTGAGAAATTAAACTCATCTGCTGACTCAAAATTTTATTCTGAGCAAGGATAGCATCAAGAGCTTCTACTTCCATAACGCCTTTCTTTTGAGGGGTCTCAGAATTCACAGGATTTCTTTTAGATGAATATAAATATTGGTCGCTAGCAACCAATTCAATAAGCTCAATAGTCTCCTCCAGTGTCTTCTTCTTGTGCAATGAACCACCTGCAGAATTATCTAAACACATCTTAGACATTTCACCCAAGCTTTCATAAAAGATATCTAGTTGGGTCCATTTGGAGAATATGTCCAGAGGCCATTGCCTAGTCAGTAGCTTGTATCTCTCCCAAGTTTCATAAAGAGTTTCACCATCCTTCTGCCTGAAGGTCTGAACCTCCACCCTAAGCTTAGTCAGCTTCTTTGGTGGGAAAAATTTAGTAAAAAACTCAGTAACAACCTTGTCCCAAATATCCAAACTCTCCTTGGGTTGTGAATCTAGCCATAGTTTTGCTCTATCCCTCAGAGCAAACGGGAAGAGTATGAGTTTGTACACCTCAGGGTTCACTCAATTTGTCTTCATAGTATCACAAATCTGCAGAAAATTAGAAATAAATTGATTTGGGTCTTCTTGGGAAAGACCATGATACTGGCAATTTTGTTGCACTAGGGTGACCAATTGTGGCTTCAACTCAAAGTTGTTCGCAGCTATAGGAGGCACCACAATACTTTTTCTACAAAGATCTGCAGTAGGAGTAGAGTAAGAGCCAAGCACTCTCCTCGGTTGCTCATTCCCATTCGGATTTGCCATATTGGCATTAGCAGCATTATTATGATCCATAGTGGATTCTGCAGCCTTGTAAAGTCTTGCTTGTTGCAAACGCCGCCTAAAAGTTCTTTCAGGTTCAAGATCAAAGTCTAAGAGAGGTTCCTTGTCTCTGTTCCTGCGCATAAACAGACAGAAGATAAGAAAAGATGGAACTCGCTACGTCAGAGTGCGGAGAATTCCAAGTGAGGTAACCTGAGTAAAGAGATAAAAAAATTACTGAATAAAATAAACACTAAAATTCGAAAATTACTATTAAAATTAAGACCAACAAGTTCGAAATTATTAGGTGAATTAAATAAGAAAAATTAAAATAAGACTAACTAGGGAACACCAAACTTAATTTCATAAATTAAGAAAAATATTAGTATTAATTTATTATTATTATTATTATTATTATTATTATTATTATTATTATTATTATTATTTTGTTTACGAAAACCAAATAATAAAAGAAAAGAGAAATAAAACGAAACTGCAGGGGAGGGGTACGAATGAAAGAAAGAAAGAAAGAAGAAAAGAAAAAAATTACGGGAATAAAAATAAACAAATAAAGAAAAAAAAATTAATAATACTAAAATAGAACTAATTAAAAGAAAAATTATCTAATCTAAGAAATCAAACAACGAGTAGTTGTCAATTACAATCAATCTCCGGCAACGGTGCCAAAAATTTGGTGTGAAATTTATAACCACAAACTAATCGGCAAGTGCACCGGATCGTACCAAGTAATACCTCAGGTGAGTGAGGGTCGATCCCACGGGGATTGATGGATCAAGCAATAATGATTGAGTGATTGGCTTAGTCAGACAAACAAAAAATTGTATTTGAGAGTTCAAAAGCATTAAACAGTAGATTCAGAATATCAGAAGGCATGCAGTAAATAAGTTGAGAATAATATATGGAGAAACCGTTAAGGATTCAGAGTTATCTATTTTCCTGATTGACTTTTCTTACTAACTATTTTAATCATGTAAGATTTAATTCATGGCAAACCATATGTGACTAAACTCTAATTCCTTAGACCTTTTTAGTCTCCTCTAACTTTCATCAACTGCCAATTCCTTGGTTAATTAATTCCAATTAGAGGGTGAAGTTTAATTCTAGTTATACGCCACAGAAATCCTAATTACCCAAATATAAGAGGATTATATGTCACGTATCCCGTTAAATGCAGATAATTAGAAATTTAGGAGAATATGTTTTCAAGATGTTGTTCAAGTAAATAGTTTTTCTAAGTTATACAAAAACTCAATTAGAAAGAGGATCATACTTCCGTTCCACCCAATTTCATAAAATAAGGAACGAAAATAATTCTTGAATTATATGAATCAATACATGAATTAAAATAGAAAAACAATAGAATCAATCCATACAATAGACAGAGCTCCTAACCTTAACAGTGGAGGTTTAGTTTCTCATGGTTCAGAGTGGAAACTAGGATTCTCTCTTAAACTGTAAATTTGTGATGAGGTGGAATTATCCCCCAAAGAGAAGTTTCTTTTTTTTTTCTTTTATATCTAATCCTAATTAATTTAAAATCTACTTTCTAAAACTAAAATAATATCTTTTCCTATTTTAAAATAAAAATAAAGTTTAAATCAGAATTAATTAAACAATCCGCGTGTCTTCAATTGATGAATGGAGACCACTTGCTACGTAGGAAGGGACGCCTAACTTGGCTTGACATTGCGCCTTACTTGAAGGGTGCAGTGAAGAATGGCTATCCAAACTCATGTGTTGCACCTAACTCGAGGATACCTTGCGCCTTATTTGAGCTTGGCTGCATGGTTTTGAGTTCACTTGAATGATTCTGCGCCTTACTTGGAGAATTCGTGTGCCTTACTTGAGGAGTCACGCCTATGGTTGCGTGTTGTTGTTGTTGTCTTGCGCCTAACTTGAGAAATTTCAAGTTAGGCGCAGCCTTGGCCGAATTGGTGGGAAAGAAGTGTGGACTATTATACATCTTTGGAAAGCTCTGAAAGTTAGCTTTCCAACGCCACTGAAATCACATCCATTGGACCTCTGTAGCTCGAGTTATTAAGGTTTGAGTGCAGAGAGGTCATGGTTGACAGCATCATTTGCCTTCTTCTCTTTTTTTGCGGAGACTTCATCAAATCCAGCCAAATGCTACCTAAAATAAACAGAATTGCACACGACTCAAAATAACATCCATAGTGGCTAAAAGATAATTAATTCTTGATTAAACTCAACAAATTAAATACAAATTTACTAGAAAAAGATAGGAAAGATGCTCACGCATCAATTCCCTTGCAAGTTGGGTTAGCACTTTGCTGTTGAAAGCTAGGGTGAGTTTTAGTCAAGTTCCATTTGGGTTAGAAACTGGACTTGTCCCAGATAGAATTGGATAGATTTTAGAGAGAATTGGTAACTGTAATTTGTTGAAAGATAGTGAAATTCCATCATTGTTGTGATGGAGACTGGATGCAAACTACATTGCACTGAATAGCTGAAACCAGGATATATCTGTATGTCATTCTCTCCTCTTTTCTGTTTCTAATTTTTACATAATAGAAGACAAAACTAAATCATCTTCTGTTTATTCTATCTTTTTACACTTCTCTGCATCATACAGTGCTTGTGTTTCTGTTTTGGTTCTTAACTCGTCCAAAGACGAAAACAAAGTATTTCCATTCTTCTACTCAAGATAACTCAATAGAATTCAATTTTTGAAAGCAAATTAAAAGAGGCCAAGATTCGACCATCCTTCTCTAAGTCACTGATTACCATCTTTCTCTAAGTCACTAATAATAATAATAATAATAATAATAATAATAATAATAATAATAATATTATGTATATATATTTATATATAATTTATTTTATTTTATATATATTAAAAAATAAAAATAAAGCGAAAGCTAAGTAGATGTTTAAAAATGAATATTTGATAAAGATTAATGGAACAAATGAATGATTATGTGTGATGTGATAATTTATTATTTTTTTAGTTTAAGACTATTTTGATGTTTTAAGGCTATTTTGATATATTGTGAGACTATTCATATCTGATAGTTATTAATTGTTAACAGAAGGAGGGTTGAATCTTGGTCTCCTTTTAATTTTGCTTTCAAACTTTGAGTTCTGCTGAGATATTTTGAGTAGAAAACAGGAGAAACTTTGATTTTGTCTCTTGATGCAATAAGAGTCAAAACAGAGTTACGTGTAAGATGTGTTATAGTGAAGTGTTGCTGAATAATAGAATCAGGAGATACTTTTGTTTTGTCTCCTATAATTTAGAACCAGAAATAGAGAAGAGAAAGAAAAATGACACACAGATGTATCCTGGTTTAGCTACTTAGTGCAATGTAGTCTACATCCAGTCTCCATCACAGCAGTGACGAAATTTCACTATCTTTCAACAGAATTACATTCACTAATTCTCCCTAGGATTCTAACCAATTCTATCTGGGACAAATCCAGTTTCTAACTCAAACTAGACTTGACTAAGAACTCACCCTAACTTTTTAACAGCAAAGTGCTAGCCTAACTTGCAAGAAAATCACCTCAGGATCATGACAACAAAACAGAAATACTTAAAAATAAAGAATTTTTGAAATAAACCTAGGCTTTTTCTCCAAGTCTAACTCTCTGCTTTTTTTCACTCAATAGCTTTTACTTACGAACCTCACCATTTTGCCTTTTACCATTGAAACACAGAAAGACTAAACTGGAGAAAATGAGATACTCAATGAAAACCATAAAGGAGAAGAATAAACAGCTCAGTGAGCTATGAGAACCCAAACGTCGTGCTCTCACTCCTTACTTCAATCATTGGCTGTTCACCCCTTTAATAGATGAGTGAAGCTTACAGGGCTTGAAACTTACTTCGACACCTTATTTGACTTCTTCTCCCAAAATCAATAGTAGCAGTGGTGTGATAGAGAAGAGAGAGGGTAGAAGCAGTGACCGAATCAAACATGCAACCATACCTTCAATCTTCTCTTTCAACATTTTTCATCTTGCCTCTTGAATCTGAGACGTGCAATTGAACTTTGGCTCCAAATAATTTTTCTGAGCGTTGATTCACAGTAGAGCACCGTTATCTTACATTTTTTATTTTTCCATATCGGTACTTGTAACATAGATGATTTCTTCAACATTCCTTTATGAAGCTCAAATGTAAAAATATTTTTTGTGATTTGCCCTTTTGATTTGATTTTGTCTTTTTGCTATAGCTTCTTTGACCTTCTCTTCTTGTTTGAAATTAGAAATTCACT
Source organism: Arachis ipaensis (assembly GCF_059453495.1). NCBI lineage: Eukaryota > Viridiplantae > Streptophyta > Magnoliopsida > Fabales > Fabaceae > Arachis > Arachis ipaensis. The sequence continues at coordinate 127,152,341 of NC_142438.1, forward strand.
TTTGTTTTCTTGATTTTGTCCTAGCACAGAGCTTTTCCTTTTTCTTTCTTTTCTTATGAGAAATCACATGGGGTTAGAAGAAAAGAGAAGAGAGAATTTGATTTCGGTGATATTAAGTTTAGTTCAAATGAAATAAAAACTGAATCACTTAGTTAGAAACTAAGTAGGAAGATTGGATTTGGATTTGGATATGGACCACCGGTTGGACTTAGGTTTAATCTTGGTCCAGACTTGATTTCCTTCTTTTGGCTATAGGCTTGTTTTTTTGTTTCTAATGAGAAATTTTTGTGATGTAACAAATGACTTTTGGGCCATGATTGTGTGTGTGGGGCCGGATGTTATTGGGATTGTATCATTACTTCTTCCGCCTATCTCAATTCAATTTATTTTCTGCACATTAAACAAAACAAATCACACATATACTTGACTTTTAACCCAATAATATTTAGTCTTCATCTTTGTATTTTAGTTATTCAAACTCAACAATATCCTATGTGTTATCCTAAACAAATTAAGATTGTCTTTGTGTTTAATTATATTTCTAAAATATTTAATCATATTTAAAATTTTATTTATTAATTCAATTTAATTTATTTATTTTCATATTATAAATTTATTTTAAGAAAAAAACTATAAAACAATTAGGTTTTGAGATGGGGCGAATACGAAACAGGTACATATCTACAAATTTAGATATGGGATAAAAATTATAATACTCGTAGATATTGAAATAGATAATGAAATTTTGAGATGGGGCGAATACGAAATAGGTACATATCTACAAATTTAGATATGAGATAAAAATTATAATACTCGTAGATATTGAAATAGATAATGGAATAATAGGTAAGTGTTCAGAATGGATATAAATACTTAAATATATGCTCCATCCCATTGTTATTCATAAATGATGAGATTAAAAAAACCAACTTTATTAGAATCAGATTATTTATTTATTAATTAATGGTCAAGATTATTTTATTAATTAAAAATTTGGGCCAAAATGATATATATTTTGGCTCGGTATTTTATTTCACTCGTTCTGTAGAATTTTGAATTTTCAGAAACTAAATATTATTATTTAATAATTTATTTTATTTATTCAAAAATATACTGTCAAAATTTTTTTACATTACTTAGGTATTTTTTTATTATTAATTTTAAAAGCTTTAATAATCAAAAACTAAAGATGATTTCATATGCTTTAAGTTGAATAATTAAAATTTTAATTTTATTGTATAATTTTAAAAGACATTAACTTAATTATCTCTAATTATTAAGTTAAAATATTTATTTAAAAATAAATTTATTAATTAATAATTAAATAATATTTTTTTATAAATATTAGTATTAGATTAAAATTAATTTTTAATCACTCTATTACTTTAATTTTATTAAAATTTTTAAACTATCTAAAATTCCCAATTTCATACACAACCTTAAATCTCCAGATTAGAACCTACAAACCCTAATTTCAAAATCACACACCCCCACACCTGTCTTCTTCCATAGTGAGCCACGCTACCCCCTCCGTCACTCACTTATCATAAACACACACACCCCATACAAAAACTGATGCACACTCATAAATAAGAAAAAGGGAGAAGGGAGAATCAAGAGAGGAGAAGAGAATGCAAGGGAGAGAGGACGGCGTCGCTGTCGCACACGGAGGAAGGAGAGGGAGACGCGCCGCCACTGTGCGTCGTCGCCGTCATCGAAGCCAGAGGAGAAAGTGCTGCGAGCCAGGGACGACGCGAGGAAGGAGAGGAGCCGTCGCGCTCGGCCGCTGCCAGCTCCGTCGCATCCTGCGCCGCGCCATCGCCACCCAGACCGCGTCCGTTCTGTTCAGCCACCGCCGCTGCGTCCGATCGGAGCCCTAGCCACCGGAACCCCTACCGTCACCGTTGCATGTGAGAGGAGGAGATGACGTTGCCGATTCTGATTCTGCCCAAGTCGCTCATCGTCACTGGAATCACGAACCAGAGGAGGAAGGAGGCGTTCCTCCATCGCCAGCCAGCCACCAAGCTTTGACCAAATTGGAGACGTTGTTTCTATTACCTTCCGTTTTGGTAGGTTATGAAGAAATTGCTCTGTTTCTGCTTTGTATCACATTGCTCCGCAATTGTTTCTGATTCATTTAGTTTTTCAGAGTCATTATTGTCATTGTTAGGCGTTTCCGCCCTTGTTTAGAGCTATTGAATGTTTCTGCTGCGAGAATATTACTAGAATCGCTGCTGCTGCCACGAATTGGGGATAAAGGGGATTCCTGCATCAAATCCTGCTATTGCGACGTCGAGGTAGGGGATTTGTTTTAAAAGTAAAGGTTTTAACTTATGAATGCCACTAAAATTAAATGAGTAACAGCAAATGGTTTATGGTTGCTTTGTGTGAATAATTGACGGAATTGAGTTGAATTATAACTGTAGTTGGTGATTGATTTGATGATTTAATGTAGTAATTATTAATGATGATGGTGTGTATTTTGAAGTTATACTTGCTGCTAGTATCTATTTATGATGATTTTGCGTACTGAATGTTGTAAGTGATAGGATAAATGGTGCTACTTTTGTTGCTGAGCTTGCTGGTGTGAATTGATGAGTTATCATGTGTTTGAACGATGATGAGTGTATATGGAAAGTTATGCTTGGCATAGTGTAGAAAAGTAAAGGTTTGATGATGTTTAAGTACTTGAAATCATGTAAATTGTTGATTCTGGGTTCTTGGGCTGTGTTGGCAATGAATACAATTTCGAATAACTGAAAAGAGGTTAAACATGCGATTTTGGAAGGGGTATAAGTTCAAATGTGGTTTTTGATAAGTAAGGTTGTTGAAAATGCTTAAGGCAGAATTTCTGCATACATGACAGTAGAAAGAATCAATTTCTGGGAGCAGTCCAGGTCATAATTTTGAATGAAACTATTTTTCCATGAAACTTTAAATGTGTTTTGAGCATCTCATAAAAAATTCAGAATTTATTGATGAGTGGTTTGGGAGAAATGAATTTTTGAAGATTGATGGTTTCTGCAGAAAATTCTGTTTCTTTACTGCAGAAGCACCAACTTCCAACTCACTTAACTTTCAATTCTGGTAAGTATTTGAGCTGAAACCAACGGCATTTTCAAGCTTCCTGTGTCCACAATCTTCATTTTAAATTTCATGTCAATACCCTATTTAACCAAGTAGATATGTTGAAAAGAGTATGGGTAGCTCACTGGATTTTGGAAACCGAATTCTAAAAGGCATGGCTGTGTTTCTCACTTCATAACTTTTTCATATGACATGGTGTTAATCTGGAATTTGATTCAATGAAAAGCTAAAAGAGTCTTGTTTGAGGTCGTGAATTTTCAAAGGCAATGGGTGAAAATTGGATTTTTAAGGAATTTAACAAACCTACTACTTCCTGCTGTTTTTCTGCATTTTCTTAGAAAACAATAACAGAATTTTAAGAGAGATGGTACAAGTTTTAATTGTGACCAAATTACCTCAACACCAAGTTTCGCTTTTAAACCAGTAGTACTATAACAACTAGGAAGGGTTTAAAGTTAATTGGTGATGCGGAGGTATGTATAGTTAAGCGGTGATGCGGAGGTACGTTTAATAATATGGTGATACGGAGGTATGAGTATGTAATTGGTGATGTGGAGGTATAATGAAATGAAAGAAAATGAAAAGTCATGAATGAAATAAATGAATGAGAATTGTATGTTAAACGGGCCTTGTGACAAACTGCTAATGCGAAATTGCCCGCCTAATTGATAGCCTGAGATTGCTAATGCGGGAATGTTCGCCTAACTGATAGCACTGTTTCTTACTGTGATACACATTAAAATGTTATTATGATGAGGCCTAATTGACACGGGTAACCGTGATGCCAAGGTGTCTAACTGACACAGTAAAGGAACCATATTCGGGGTTCACTCCGAATAATGTCGGGTTGCGGGTAGACAACTGACGCATGAGCTCATGGCCTGCACTAGGAACAGACATGCATCATCTTGTTTGCGCATTTACATTTTATTGTGTTTGCTTTACTTTATTTATTTGTGATTGTGCTGTTGTTTTGGTTATGTGCTTGTGTGCTTTATGGATATTTTACTTGTGTTGTGGTTTTAATAATGTATTTAGGAATGTTGTTTATGGATAAGGAATTGTTAATGTGACTGAGATTTTGAGATTTTGTTTAAGTAACGTGATTTAAAGAAAGGAATTTAAAATTGTTTTAAGTGAAATTGTTTTTGTGATATGAACTAGCTATTTGTATTTACTCTGTTTATTGCGGCGTTCACATTCCCTACTGAGAACGTGTAGCTTTGTTCTCACCCTAAAGTTTTTAAAAAACATTTTCAGAGGTACAGACAGGATGGCTAATGAAAAGGAACAGAAGGCTTGTTCTGCTAGTTGCTTTTGGGTTTATTTCTCCTCGTCTTTGATGTTGTAAAGTGTTGTATTTTTTTTTTTCCAGAGGGTAGGTTTGTATTTAAGTCTTGTATGAATAATTATTATGTATTGATATTAATTATGAGTATATGTTTATCTGACATAGTCGAGTTGAAGTATATACCAAACTAAAAGGAATTTCGTTTTTCTTAAAATCTATCGACCAATTAACGTGTAGAGGCTCAATATTAAATAGCTAATAAAAGAAAAATAGAGTCGTAACACCTTATTCTTAGTACGATCATGACGTGCTAGAAGTCAAGGTGTTACATCTTCACTATTTCTTCCTACGTACATTTCTTTCTACGTATTTGCTCTTGGGTGGAAGCAACCAAACTCCCTCTCACACATACGTAGTTACATAACTTACATTACATGTGGTCATGTGCTACAAAATTGGTCAACTCTTGACTTTGTTCTCTGCACATCTGACACCTTGCAACGTTAGAAAACCTCTCGAACAACTTATCTCTGATTTGTTAGGTTCTATTTGGTTGATGTATACTATAAACTTAGATACTGAGATATAAAAAAAAAAAATACATAGATACAAAATATAGATATACAAAAAAAAAATATAGGGAACTAACTTCACTGTAAGCCAACCTGAACAACTTTGCAAAAATTAGGATTTTGAAAAAATAGAATTACGATATTGAAAACACGCCATATAAGTCCAATGCGAAACACCCTCCATGTACTATCCTTGCATAGCTGCTTCAGCAATGTAAACGCCATCTCCTTGCGTCGTTGTTTCCTGAAGCTCCAGCAACTGTCGTGCGTCATCATCTCATCCACCATAACTGATCGCGTCGTGTTGCCAGTCCTCTTTGCATCAAAACCTCTTCGCTGCGATCACCGATCTCCACGCAACGTATTTTGTGGTGAGATCGGACCGTCAATGTCGTGCTTTGATTGTCGCAAGTCCCATCTATCAGAGTTTGCCGCCGATTGCCGTCGAGCGCCCTAGACGGCGTCGTAATTTTTCCCACTTCTATTTCTCTTTGCTGCGACGTGTGGCTATGAATGCAAGGTCTCGTGAAACCCCATCGGATCTTCGACGAACGTGAGAAAGCTTCTTTCCATTTAACTTAGGATGTTTCTTTTATTAAATTTGGAATTTTTTTTGTTACTCTTGGGATATTTTTTTTGTAAAACTTGGAATGTTTTATTTTATTAAACTAACTATGGGATGTTTTTTTCTGTTTAACTTGGGATGTTTTTTGTTACACTTGGGATGTTTCTTTTGTAAAGTTTGAAATGTTTCTACTCTTAAGTTGGGATGTTTCTTTTGTTAAACTTTGGATGTTTCTTTTTTTTAAACTTGTGATTGATGCAGGTCGGCCCCACATGGCGCACAGAGGAGTTGTGGCAAAGGGTATAGCGGTAGCGCAACAAACGATTGAAGACGAGGTACTAGTGACGCGATGAAAGAGGATGAGATGGGGCTTCACATTGACAAGTTTAAAATCCTATTTTTAAAATTTAAATTTTTTTTAATAATTTTAAAAAGTTATTCAAGTTGGCTGGTACCCTAGTTGGTTACCTAATAGAATTGAAATATATATTTTATGTTTTGTAGAATAAATACATAAAATACTAAAAAAGAGTGTGAGAGAGGTGGCAGCGGCGGACTCGAAGAAAAAGAGGGAGAGACGTGGCGGTGGATCGCAAAGAGGAAGAGAGAGAGGCAGCGAATGTGGAGGAGGAAGAGAAAAATGCGACGGATCTAAACTGCAGAAAGAGGAGACACAAAGAATCTGGACATTGAAAGGAGGGCATGATAGTGATAGTGGTGGTAGAGGGAGCAGTAATGAAGGGAGAGGGTAGTGGTGGAGGGAAGGTGGAGAAGGAAGGAAATATGATGGTCAACAAAATGAAAAAGGATGAAGGAGAAAGGAGAAAAATAAGAGTTATAATTAAGAAAAAAAATGATATTTATTATAAATATATTTGTTATGAAAATCCTAAATTGTAACCATATTTTGAAATTTAAATAAATAGAATCAGTTATAAATGTAATCTAACTGAGTCAAGTACGAGTTGGGTCCTTGGCTATAAATAGCCTACTTTTAATGTTCTTTAGATACTACAATCATTAATAAAGTCATCTATTATTCTCCAAATTTTCTTTTCTCTTTTCTCTTTTTTCAAATCCTAATCCTTATTTTTATAACACCTTATCAGCACGAATCTTACCAATCTAAGTAATTCTCCACTTTCCACTCACTTAATATTTATTTTCTCTTGTTTATTTTTACACTACACATATACTATTTTATTCTCTTAGCATTGCATCAATTTTTTTAGTATCTCTGGTAAAGTGTTCAAAATCGATCCAATTTGAATAAAACCGATTAATCAAACAAAAAAAATGATAACCGAATAAACTGAAAACAAAAAAACAAAAAAATGCTTTCTAAAATTTTTTATTCCGTTCGGTTTAGTTTTCAATTCTGACATGAAAAACCTGAACCAAATTAAAACGAACCAAAAATGTTACTAAAAGACCAAAATTTCTAAAATACCCTTACACTAACTAACCCTGCACTCTCTAATTCACTCAATCATTCTTCACTCGCGCTACTCCCTCACTTCTCAAATCTCACGTCTCACACTCTGAGACCTCGGTCTGCTTCTCACTCAGTTCACTTCACGCTCAAAGTCTTAGCCTTCTATCTCTCCAGTCCATCTCCTTCGCCGAACAGCAGCAGGCGGCCAAAGATGTCACCATGTCCGTCCAGTCATACCCTTTTCGCTAGTTTTCCATGTCTCTTGCTTCCTTCTTGCTAGTTTGTCGCATTCTCTTGCCTCCTCCTAACGGTTCGTCCTGTAATCCTGCTCGTCTCATCCTCGTTGGTCTCGTGGCGCCTCCCCTAGCCAGTCTCGTAGTATCTCCTCCTCTTTTTAAGATCTAAATGGAGAAGTCTCAGGTAATAACATTTATTTGAGAGTTTTTTGTTTATAATTATATTTTATGCCTTTGTTTTTGGTTTATTTTGATTTTGTTTTATGTTTATTAGATTTAGAGTTTATTCTAGTTTTATTCTTATTTTTGTTTATTCTTATTTCTGAATTCATTATTTTCTCGGTTGCTTGTGATTTTTTGTTTATGAGGTTTTGGTTATGTTATGATTTTTTGCTATGAATTGAATGTGATTGTCTTTGGTGTGATTATGCTTGAGGTCGCTTGTAAGAGGAAGAATAGAAATTTTTGTTCTATATGCATGTTCATGTATCTATTTTATTCCCTATATGCCTTTCTTTTTATTTCTTGTATGATTGCATATTTATTTTATGCATGATTAATTATGTGATCAATTCCATTACATTTTTTGTTTTTTTTTTTTTGCATATTTCTTGTATGCGTTAATCTCTCTTGTTCATTTGCTATTTAGTAATGATTACTAAGTTATTTTGCTAACAACTCTAATAGATAATAACATTGAATTTGGTTCGATAAATAAATATAACTTTGCCATCAATAATGTGCGTAATAAATAAATATAACTTCGCATTCAGTTAGTTTATTTGATGGAGCAAATAACGTAGAAAAATGTTAGGGAGCCAATAAATTTTGTGATTTATAACCATTAATTAGTTATTATTAGTGATTTTAATAGTGTGAGATTTTATTTAAAAATATGAAATTATATTACTCACTTTACTTTTGTTGGTTAAGTGCTGGCCAAATTTTAATAAAAGTACTGACCACCTAAATTTTCTCAATAACATATATGTACGTCATTTTTTCCTTCGACAATTTTTCAATTTTTTCCTCTTTTAGTTTGTTATTTTGTTGCTTCTCTTCTCTTTTTATTTTTTCTCTTATTTGTTACACTATTTTTTGTTATTTAGTTTATTTATTTATTTATTTATCTTTTTATATATGATATTTTATTTAATATTAATATTATTTTTCAAAATAAATAAGAATTATGTACATAATAATTTTTCGAAATGAATGACAAATAATTTAAAAAAGAGAATATATTAAAAGTATTATTTCTTTAAGTTCTTTCAAGTAAACATATATCACTCGTAAAACTAGTATTACAATTTTATTTACATTCTAAGCAATGAACATATACTTTTAATAATTTATTTAAATTATTTATATTATCTTAAAAAGAATAATATATACTTTACCAATTTTCTTCAGAAAATTGGTATTGATACTAAAATTTATAAACATGCCGGCATTGCATAAATAATATACTTTTTGTTAAATAAAAATATGCTATAACAATTGTTTGGTATTGATACTAAAACAGCAAGCATAATTATCAGTTGTTTAGTAATTTTATTATTAAACTATGTTTGCTTTTTTCTTGACATATTTTTATAAAATTTTATTTATCCGTTTTATTGTAGGATTTTGCTCCTGAATATACTTTTTATTGATTTCGTTTTTTATTTGGTGTTTATGAACTTTTTCAGTTAAATTGGATTTAAGTGAATTTTTGCCGCCAATTGAACTCTAAGAGTTAAAATAAAAAGTGGAATACAGAAATTTTGTTTTTGTTATAGTATTTGTAGAGTCAGTGATATTATGAGTCCTTATTTTTGTTACATATTTTTGTCTTTGGATTCTGAAGGTACTTAGGGTTTTTTTTTCCTCTTGCAAATGAAATAAGGGTTTAGCGACCGATTTAAAAAAAATCAGTTGCTAAATCGGTTACTATTCCTGTAATTTCTTATTGTGATATATCAATTAATTTAAAAAATACAATCTGACAAATTATATGTGTAATTTGTATTAAAAAAATTGTTACAAAATAAATATTATGCTTTTGTAACTAAAGGAATAAAAAATATTACAAAATCGAGTTATATTTTATAACAAAATTTTGTGATAGAAAAAATTATATTGTTACAAAAAATATCTCATAGGATAAAATTTGTTATCACTTTCGTAACAAATTTTAGTTCTTGTATTAAAAAAATTTGTTACAAAATATTACTTTGTATGGTAATAGTTTCATTTTGTTACAAAAACTTTTTGTAACGAGACATACTCCAATAGTCTTTTTTTTTTACGAATTCTTTTTATTTTAAAATTTAGATTTTTTGTAATAAATTTTTTGTTATAAATACTATTTTTTCTTGTAGTGTATTCTCATAGAAAATTAATTACAATGCCATTACAAGAAAAAATTGAGATTGAATTATCATCTTTTCTGAAATTTATTTAGGAGGATATATGTAGGCTCATTCACCTACTACGTGGACTATTTAAATATTTTATGATTTTAATTTATGCATCTTCACGATGGTCTTATGTTTGTTTACTATCAATTCGCAAATGGCGTTTACAAGATTGCTACCTCAAATAATTAAATTAAAAATTAATTCTTCAAATTATGTTATAAAGACAATACGTTTTGATAATACCGGTAAATTTAGATCCTAAGCATTTAATAATTATTGTGTGTCAACTGAAATTACAATAGAAGAATTTGTTGCTCATGTACATACTCAGAATGGTCTAGCAAAATTATTGATTAAATGTCTCTAGCTAATAGCGATACCATTACTTATGAGAACTAAACTGCATGTTTGAGTAGAGGCATGCTATTTTGCATGCTGCAACACTTATATGCATCAGATCAATAAGTTATCTTAAATTCTCCCTATTACAACTGATTTGTGGTCAGAAGCCAAACATTTTTCATCTTAGAATATTTATTGTTACGGATTCGGCCCACGGATCCTATACCCGGAACGGTCCCTGAACCCGGTTACCCGGTCCGACCCGCTTCGCCCTTTCAGAAGGCCCAGAACCGGCCCACTAGAGCTCCTAACCAACTTTCGAATTCAAACGTCTCCCTTATCTTAATCAAGTAAGATAAGATAAGATAATTCAAACGTCTCCCTTATCTTAGCTAAATAAGATAAGATAAGATATTCACCATCACCTATAAATAGAGGACCCAAGTCCCTCTAGGTATTCATTCATTCCTCACACCTTATACCTCTCAGATCCATTCTGACTTGAGCGTCGGAGTGTCTTTGCAGGTATCTCCCCCCATTGCTCCAGTCAAGTGATCTGGAATCTGCCTCAACCCGCAAGTTCTCGATCCATATCTCAACCCGTACCAGAGACATCTTGTACATTGGCGCCGTCTGCGGGGACTTTGCAATGTTGTGGCAGCATGGCGGATAACCTAGAAGAGCAATCATCAAACTCAGATTTCTTGCGTGTAACTGAGAGCAAAAAGAAATAATGTTTCCTTAACTTGCATCACCTTTGCAGTGACAACACACCTTCGCCCTACTCCAATGGCGAAATCCCAAAGGAATAATGTTTCCTTAACTTGCATCATCTTTGCAGTGATAACACACCTTCGTCCAACTCCAACGGCGAAATCCCAAAGGAATAATGTTTCCTTAACTTGCATCACCTTGGCAGTGATAACACACCTTCGCCCTACTCCAATGGCGAAATCCCAAAAGAACAATGATTCTTCGACTTGCAATCACCTTCTTAGTGATAACTCTTTATGCACCCTCGCCCTACTCCAACGGTGAAATTCCAAATCCTCCGAGCCCAAAGTCTCGCCTCCCTTTAGTGGGACACCTCCACCTCTTGGACCCTCTCATTCACCACTCCCTCATCCGTCTCTCCAAGCGCCATGGCCCCATCTTCTCCCTCTATTTTGGCTCCATGCCCACCGTGGTTACTTCTTCTTTTGAACTCTTCAAGCTCTTCCTCCAAACCCACGAGGTCACCTCCTTCAACACCAGGTTCCAAACCTCCACCATCCGCCGCCTCACCTATGACAACTCTGTCGCCATGATCCCCTTTCGGACCTTACTGAAAATTCATACGGAAGCTCATCATGAATGACCTCCTTAAATGCTACCACCGTGGCCAAGCTCAGACCTCTCAGGAGCAAAGAGATCAAGAAAGTTCTCAAGGTTCTTGCACAGCTACGGGAGACAGCCAAATCGTGGCGGCATGACGGAGAACCTTGAGGAGCAATCCTCCACCCAATACCCCAACTCTCGAACTCCAAGATAACACTCCTCCCACCCACGGGAGGATAATAAGCGCGGCACATCGCCAACCAACCCCAATCCAGCAACAACCAATAGAGGACAACCGTCCTCCCACTGAAGTCCGGCCACCCGACGGCCTAGGAGAGACGGCGGTCTAGATAATCCAAGAGCGGTGCCTCAGGGTGCAAGACCTCAAAGGCCGAGTTACACCCAGAGAAAAGCACAATGCCGAAAACAGAAGTCACGCAACCTCCAGATCAAGATCTCGCCATGAAACCAGGCACGGCGGATCGCCAGAACGGCGACATGCCAAGATATACAATCGTAGCATCTCCCGTGACCACGGACACGACAGGATGCCTAAACGACGACACGGAAAAAGGTATGATCGCAGCGTCTCACGCAACCCGGCTCATCAACATGACACGGATGACGACCGACGACATCGAGAGGCTAAACGCACAAGAAGTGACCACGTGATAATGGGAGCCACTCCCTTCACTGAAAGAATCCTGAAAGAAAAACTCCCTAAAGGCTTCGACAAACCTACGGATATGAAGTACGACGGAACCAAGGACCCCCAGGAGCACCTAACGGCCTTCAAGGCCAAGATGAACCTGGAAGGGGCTGCTGACGCGGTCCGAGGTAGGGCCTTCCCGGTAACCCTAGCCGGGCTAGCGATTAAATGGTTCAACGCCCTCCCCAACGGATCCATAACTGGCTTCCACGATATCTCACGGAAGTTCATGGCCCAATTCACCACCAGAATCACCAAAACTAAACATCCCATCAGCTTATTGGGAGTCACCCAGAGACAAGATGAGTTCACGAGAAAATACCTCGATCGCTTCAACAATGAATGTTTAACGGTCGATGGACTCACGGACTTAGTCGCAAGCCTTTGCCTAACTAATGGGCTCCTGAATGAAGACTTTCGGAAACACCTCACTACCAGACTGGTGTGGACCATGCACGAGATCCAGAGCGTCGCAAAGGAGTACATGAACGATGAGGAAGTAAGCCAAGTCGTAGCCGGCAGCAAGGCAGCACACGACACGGCAGCATGGCACCTCGACATAACCCCCCACCAAGAGAAAACCATAAAGAACATCCCAAACCAGCAAACGTAAACCAACACCCCAGAATCGAAAAATTCTCTAACTACACACCTCTGACGGCCCCGATTATCGAGATATACCACCAAATAGCCGATCGAGGTATTCTCCCAAGGGCCCGACAACTCAAGGAAAGAACGGGCGGCAACAAGACCCTCTACTGCGACTACCACCGATGATGCGGACACAAGACACAAGATTGTTTCGACCTAAAAGACACCCTCGAGCAAGCCATACGAGACGGCAAACTCCCCGAGTTTGTCAAAATCATCAGGGAACCAAGACGCGCGGAAAAAGACAGATCACCAGAAAAAAAGGACGTAACCCGAGGACACAGAGACAAGCCTCTAGGGAAAGCCCTGAAACAAATTTGACCATTATCGTGAACGTCATCACAGGGAAAGACACCCCAGGAAAATCAAAATCAGCACTGAAGAAGGATCTCAAGATCCTGGCAGTTAGAGACCAAACCCCAACTGCCACCACCAATAGAGCGATAACATCTCCCCCGAGGATTGCCAGCATGGCACCTCGGCAGAAGACGCCCCCTTCGTCATCTCGGCAAAGATTGGAACCGAGCTAGTAAGAAGAATACTAGTGGACACGGGAGCAGATTCCAACATCATCTTCAGAGGAGCTTTCGACAAGCTCGGACTCCACAACGACAACCTCCAGACACACCGCAACGGAGTAATCGGACTCGGAGACAACTTCCTCAAGCCAGACGGTTCCATCATTCTTCCCCTTACCATAGAGACGGGAAGCCAGAGGAAGACAATCCTGTCCGAGTTTGTGGTCCTCAAGAACTCCACCGCTTATAACGTCATCCTCAGAAGAAAAACAATCAATCACCTCTCCGCCGTCATCTTTACCAAATACCTTCTAATGAAGTTCACGGCAGAAGATGGCTCCATCGGAACCATCCACGGAGACCGGGAAACCGCGGTAAAATACGACAACACCAGCCTAGCCCTACGCAAGAGATCACGAGACGCGGTAGGCATCTTCCTTTCCGACCTTGATGCACACCAAAGTCCACGCAGAACCATGGGAGGAAACGACAAAAAAGCAAAGTAGGGCCTTGCATACAAGGTTACGAGTATAGCACACCTATGGGAGCTAGCCCTAAAATAGAGAATAAGCCTAAAGTACAATGGCAGCACGGTACGACGAGACTTCGGACCAGGAGACCTCGTCTTACGACATAACAACATCAGTCTACCCACTCCCGGAAAATGGAATCTCACGCCCAACTAGGAGGATCCCTACCAAATCAATACGGTAATCGAAAAAGGAGCCTACAGGCTCGAAAGACTAGATGGGACCAAGCTCCCAATATCTTGAAATTCCACCAACTTACGACGCTACTATATGTAGAAACATCCTTCCAAAGCAACAAGATCGAGGTCGTTTAAGACTATCTCTTTACCTTTTATATTTTGCCTTCTTCACTTTCATTTATTGCTTAAGTTATTCAATCGTATATTTTCTTACTGGGCACTCTTTCCTACCCACATCGAGAGGTTTTAACGAGGCACAAACCACAAATGAAATTCATTATTTCAAAAACATTGCCCCGTCCGATGACACAAACTAAACGCGGCTACACCCAGGGATCGATCACTCCGAGGCCAACAGAACTGATATCCAAATAACAGAACGAATATCCAATTAAGTAAACGGCTACTCGAAAATCGATCTCCCGAGGTCAACAGAACGGATATCCAAATAAATAAATGGCTACTTGGGAAGCGATCACCCCTAGGCCAACAAAATGGATATCCAAATAACAAAAAATGGCGACTCGGGAATCGATCACCCCGAGGCCAACAGAACGGATATCCAAATAACAAAAAATGGCGGCCCGGGGAACGATCACCCCCGAGGCCAACAGAACGGATATCCAAATAACAGAACGAATATCCAATTAAGTAAATGGCTACTCGGGAATTGATCACCCCGAGGCCAACAGAACGGATATCCAAATAACAGAACGGATATCCAAATAAGTAAACGGCTACCTAGGGATCGATCACCCCTAGGCCAACAAAACGGATATCCAAATAACAAAACGGGTATCCAAATAAAAAATGGCAGCCCGGGGATCGATCACCCTGAGGCCAACATAACGGATATCCAAATAACAAAACGGATATCTAAATAACAAAAATAGTGACCCATGAATCGATCACCCGCAAAGCTAACAAAACGGAAATCCAAATAAGCTAAATAAACAAAGTCTTGAAATCAGCCCACTAAGATGTCTAAAATAAGTTCACAATACCGGCCCAAAAAAAAAAGGCCACACAAAAAAGCATGAGGATGGTCTTCCAACTCGCAGAAAGCCAGACTGACCAACATCCTACCAATTAGTGCAGGATGACGTCACGCCTTTTTCAGGCCCCTCACAGTCTCCCGAACTACAGAGGATCGGACTCTCCAACAACTTAGAATTGAGACCAAGAAAGCATACTCTCATGCTCCGGGGGCAACTGTTATGGTCATCAAACCCGGTATGTGATGAAACGCCTAAACAACGCGCTCCTCGCCTGACCATGAAACGGCCATGAACTCCCCAAATCGTTGACCTCGACCGGAAAAACCAAACAACGATCTCCTTGCCAAACCACAACGGCAAGAAAAAGGTTCCTCCAGCGATGAGACTGAGCACCCTCACTCTCCCGCTCCGGGGGCAACTGTTACGGATCCGGCCCACAGATCTTATACCCGGAACGGTCCCTGAACCCGGTTACCCGGTCCGACCTGCTTCTCCCTTCCAGAAGGCCCGGAACCGGCCCACTAGAGCTCCTAACCAACTTTCGAATTCAAACGTCTCCCTTATCTTAATCAAGTAAGATAAGATAAGATAATTCAAACGTCTCCCTTATCTTAGCCAAATAAGATAAGATAAGATATTCACCATCACCTATAAATAGAGGACCCAAGTCCCTCCAGGTATTCATTCATTCCTCACACCTTATACCTCTCAGATCCATTCTGACTTGAGCGTCGGAGTGTCTTTGCAGGTACCTCCCCCCATTGCTCCAGTCAAGTGATCCGGCATCTGTCTCAACCCGCAAGTTCTCGATCCATCTCTCAACCGTACCAGAGACATCTTGTACATTTATATATGTGATATATGTCCCAATTGCTTCATTACAACGTACAAAAATAGAATTCCAAAGAAGATTGAAGATATATGTTGATTATGATTTTTCATCAATTATAAAATATATTGACCCAACAATGGATAATTTATTTAAGGCAAGATTTTTTAATTGTCACTTCGATGAAATAATTTTTTTAAAATTAGGAGGAGAAAATAAATAGTTGAAAAAAGAAACTACTTAGAATATATTGTCGTTATCACATTTAGATCATCACACTAGACAATGTGAATTAGAAGTACAAAAATTAATTCATATGAAAAATATTATAAAATCTCATATTCAAGCTGCAAATGAACAATAAAAATCAGTATCTTAGAAAGACAAATTGTTAGTGCAAATGAAAGTAATCTACGTCTAAAGCAGAAAGCCAAACTATTCCAATGATAAACATCCTCAAAAAAAGAGAGATAATTAATCATGATGGTCAAAATATGGAGGCAAATATTCAAAGGAGATTCGAAGATATAAATATTGGTCAAATCTCGAAAGAGGTTTAGGTACCTGAAAATGAAGAGATCTCAATAAGTTATGTCACTACTGGAAAAATATGAGATTGAAAGTATCCTGTTGTTGACACCATTTTTGTTTATAATATTGCTATTAAACTAGTAAAGCAAGATTAGGATTATGAACTAAAATATGTCAAAGAATGTAGATAGAGAGATGATTTGCCAAAATAAAAAGACGCAATTCAAGTTAAATTAACTTTTTTTAGAAAATGTAAAATTTTTATCCTATAGTCAAAACACTTAAAGGTACAGAATCAGTGGGGACAAGTGAATTTTTGTACACAAACGAAATGAGAAAAATAAAATAGAAAAATATAAAGTATGACTAGTATTACAAGAATTCTCACAAAAACATATTATTAACTATATGAAAACATATTTTTCTATAATGAATTCAATTACATTAAGATATCTTATTAGTCTGGCTGTGCATGAAAAATTTGACATGTATCTAATAGATTTGTTACAACTTATTTATACGATTCAATTAATAAAAAAATCTATATACAATCTCTGAGGAATTTAAAATGTTTGAAGCATATAATAATTTTCTGGAGATTTATTTAGTAAGATTTTAAAAATTCTTGTATGGATTAAAATAATTTAGGTTCATGTGATATAAACATCTCAGTGAATATTTATTGAAAGATGAATATAAAAATGACTGTGTATGTCTATGTGTGTTCATACAAAAGTTTGAATCTAAATTTTTTATTATTAAAGTATATGTTGATGATTTAAACATCATTAGATCACTCGAAGAGATTTTAAAAATTATGGATTATTTAAAAAGAGAATTTGAAATTAAAATCTTGACAAGACAAAATTTTGTCCTGATTTATAAATTAAACATTTGAAGGATGGTATATTCATCTATCAGTTAAGTTATATGGAGGAACTTTTGAAAAAATTTTACATAGACAAAACAAATCCATTGAGTACTCCAATGATGGTGAGATCACTAGATGTGGATAAAGATCCATTTCGACCTTGTGAAAATAATGAGAAGCTCCTTGGTCCTAAAGTACCTTATCTTAATGCTATTGGTGCACTAATGCATCTCGCTAAGAATATGATACCAGATATAGTATTTTCAGTAAATTTGTTATCAAGATTTAGCTCCTATTCAACTAGAAGGTATTAGAATAGTGTCAAATATATATTAGGATATATTCAAGGACCTATTGATAAAGGCTTGTTTTACTTTAATAAATCAACATTTCAATTAGTTAGATATGCAAATGTCGGTTTTCTTTCTAATATGCATAAAAGCAGGTCACAAATAAGTTATCTATTCACAAGTGGAGGAGCAGCTATATCTTGGCGTTCAACAAAACAAACCATAGCTGCAGCCTTCTCAAATCATGTAGAAATATTGGCAATTCATGAAACAACTCAAGAATATATTTGGCTTAGGTCAATCATCCAACATGTTTAAGATGTGTGGTTTACTCATGACAAAAATACCATCAGTCATATACGACGATAACTCTGCTTGCATACATCAACTAAAAGAGGGATATATCAAAGGAGATAAAACAAAGCATATTTTATTAAAATTCTTCTACTCTCATGATCTTTAATAAAATGGTGATATAAATGTTCAACAAAGTCATTTCGATAATAATTTAACAAATTTATTCATTAAAGCACTACTTACTTTAACATTTGAGAAGCTAGTATACAAGATTATGCCAACTAAGAGATATCAAGTGATGTAATTATTAGGGGGAGTAATACAGACTATACTCTTTTTCTTAATCATGATTTTTATCTCACTTTAGGTTTTACCTGATAAGATTTTTAACGAGGCAGCTACCTAACGTATTACAAGACAGTATACTCTTTTTTCTTCACTAAAATTTTTTTAGGGTTTTTTTTGTAAGGTTTTAATGAGACGTTAATCTACTACTACTAGGGACTTCCAAAGAGAGTGTTATAAATATATTTATTATGAATATCCTAAATTGTAATCATATTTTAAAATTCAAATAGATAGAGTTGGTTATAAATGTAGCCTAGTTGAGTCAGCTAGGAATTGGGCTTTAACTATAAATAGCTCTTTATTCTTTGAATATCACAATCATTAATAAAGTCATTTATTATTTTCCCTATTCTTTTTTTTTTCACTTCTCTCAAATTCTAATCCTTATTTTATAACAATATTTTAAAAATTAATAAAAAATAAAAGTGTAAAAAAATTATATCTAATTGAATATGTCTTTATGTCTCAATATTGTGAGAGAATACTAAATACATATTTTTTATATGCATTTATGTGCTATTGTATTCATAAAAAATTTGTGTCTTTATGAATTTATTATGTGTGATGTGATAATTTAAAATTTTCTTTAGTTTAAGACTATTTTGATATATTATAAGACTATATCGTATGTGTTATTCTAAATAATTTAAGATTGTCTTTGTGTTTCATTATATTTAAAATTTTATTGATTAGTTTAGTTTTTATTGATTAGTTCAGTTTAATTGGTTTATTTTCATGTTGTAGATTTAAAAAAAAAAAAAGACACTATAAATAAAACAATCAAATTTTGAGACGGGACAAATACAAAACAGGTACATAGTTGCAAATTTTTAGGTATGGGACAAAAATTAAAATACCTATAGATATTAAAATAGGTAATGGATATAAATACTTAGATATTCATTCCATCTTATTGTCATGCGTAAATGAGATCAGAAAAGCCAGCTTTATTGGGATAAGATTATTTATTTATGAATGGTCAAAATTATTTTATTAATTGAAAATCCGGGCCAGAATGATATATATTTTGATTCAGGATCTTATTTCACTCGCACTCACCACTTCCTATGTATTTGCTCTTGGGCGGCAGGCCGACAGCAGCCACACTCCCTCCCGCACTTACGTAGTTACTTACATACTTACATTATATGCGGTCATGCACTACAAAATTGGTCGATTCTTGACTTTGTTCTCTGCATACCTGACACATTGCAACATTAGCAAACCTCTCAAACAACTTATCTCTTATCAGTTAGGTTTTGTTTGGTTAATGTATACTAAAAACTTTAAATAATAAGCATAAATAAAAAGACATAAATACAAAATATAAGTATATATTTTATGTTTAGTAGAACAAATATATAAAATATTGAAAAATTTATAATAGTAGTGCTAAGAAGTTAATATATTTTATGATTTGTAATTATCAATTAGTTATTATTAATATTTTTAATAATATAAAATTATATTTAATGGTATAAAATTATACCATCTTTTTTTATAGTTAAATGTTAGTTAGATTTTAATAAAAATGCTGGTCTTGAGACTTTTTCAATTTATAATACTTTTATCATTTATTTTCACCATCACCATTCATTTATCACCACTTATTTTTCTCCTCTATTATCATTTATAACCAAAAATAAATAATTCAAATAATAGAAAATTCCAATAATTTCAATAACAAATCCAACCACTAACGGTAACAAAAACTCTATTATATATAATCATCAATTCAACAATTATTTAAAACAATTAAAACAGAAAAACAAAGAGAAACGAATTCTTCATGAACAAATCCATCAAATTCAGAATCTAACTCAGACTCCTAATCCGAGAAAATGGATCAAACACATATAAGAGTAAGTCATCGCGGTGAAGAGCGCAAGAGAGAGTGCGACCGAAGCAACGGTGGGCGAATAGAAAAAGTGGGAGAGAGGTGGTCGTGGTTGACTCAAAGTACGATTCACAACCACAGAAAAACTGAATCCCGATTTTGCGATTTGGAAGCGACAAGATGCACTCCTCAAGTCTTGGTTACTTGCCTCAATGACAAAGCCTTTCACAACTCGGATGGTAGGCTGCGTTTATGCATTCGAGGTATGGAAAAGATTAGATGATCATTTCTCCTCTCAAATTAGGGCAAAAACTATGCAGTTAAAGCACAAATTAAGTATTGTTCGAATTGGAGCCTCTGTAAATGACTATCTGTTAGTGTTGAAAGGAACAACTGATGCGTTGGCTTCGGTCAGAGAACCGATGCGTGAAAGTGATCATGTGAATGCAATTTTAAATGGTTTAACTGAAGAATATGCACCAGTATTTACCTCAGTGGTTGCACGACCTGTTAGTATCTTAGTAGGTGAATTAGAAGCACTTTTGTTTGCTCATGAAAGCATGCTAGACAGATTTTGAAAACCAGAATCGTTCGTTCAAGAAAATATGGCTCAGTATTCGCAAAGTTACAATATGAGAGGTGGTTTTAGAGGAGGCAACAGAGTCGGTTTTCGTAGTGGCAGCCGGTCAGGAAGAGCAGGAAACAATTCCTATAGTGACAACAGGTTTAATAATAGAAATGGTTACAGCAGATTTGGTGATAACAATTTTGATAGTGCAAGACTGGGATATAGTGATGGTTTTGGATCCAACAATAATTCAAGGTTTGTGCACAATGAGAGACAGCAAGGGTATAATGGTGCATCTGGTTCAAGACCATTAAGCAACAATGGTATGAGGCAATCTCACAATGAAAGATCAATTTGTCAAGTTTGTGACAAAGTTGGGCATACTGCCAAGACATGCTGGTACAAGTATGATAGAGGAGACAGCTCGGGCTCCCCTTCTCAACATGACTATTCCAACTCACAGGGTGTACAAGGCTCGCAAGCTCATCTACGTCATGTTCTGGCTACTCCAGCAACGGTTCAAGATCAGACTTGGTACCCTGACTCAGGTGCAACACATCACATGACAGCTGATCGGTAAAATCTAATGGAAAAGGAGCCTTATACAGGAACTGACCAAGTCATTGTGGGAGATGGTTCAGGTTTGCATATCAATCTTGTTGGGAAGTCTTATTTTAAAACTGATTTGAGCACCACAGAGTTCTTGCTTCAAAAATTGCTTCATGTCCCTGACATAACAAAAAATTTGCTTAGTGTCTACAAATTCTGCTGTGATAATAAAATATTTTTTGAGTTTCATTCTGATTGTTGCTTTGTGAAAAATCAGGACACTAAAGAAGTTGTGATCAATGGAGAAGTTGAGCAGGAAATGTACAAATTTGTTAATTTCAAGCCCTCAAATAATGCAGTTGCCTACGTCTCCTCTATGTCTGCTGCTGATAGTTTTCTTTTGTGGCATAATAGGCTAGGTCATCCTTCTTATAATGTAGTATCTAGTATTCTAAAATCTTGTGATATTGTAGTTGACCCCAATAAATCCGTTTGTCCAGCCTGCTGTATAAGAAAGTCTCACCAATTACCTTTTTCAGTCTCAAATACAGTTTACACTACACCCCTAGCTTTAGTTTACACAGACATATGGGGACGTGCCCCAATAGTTGATTCCTATGGCAATTTTTACTTCATAAATTTCATTGATGCTTTTAGCAAGTTTACCTGGATTTACTTCATTAGATCACGCTCCCAACTCAAATCAGTCTTTAAATGCTTTCAACAAATGATTGAGATGCAATTAAATGTTAAAATAAAAATGGTGCAATCTGATAATGCTGCTGAATATGTGAGCTTGTCCAAAGATTTACAGATGCAGGAAATTCTTTATCACTTTTCATGTCCTCATGAACACCAGCAAAATAGTGCTGCTGAGCAGAAGCATCGGCATGTTGTTGAAAAGGGGATGACCATGTTAGCAGGAGCTGGTATGCCAATCAAGTATTGGGGGAAGCTTTCAGCACTGCAGTGCATCTGATCAACTTGTTACCCACGCCTGTGCTTGCTAATCAGTCACCGTATGAGAAATTGTTTGGCAAAAAGGCTGATTACTCCAGTCTTCGGGCTTTTGGCTGCTTATGCTTCCCACACTTGCGGCCCTACAACAAGCATAAGCTGGAGTTCCGATCTTTCCCTTGTGTGTTTTTGGGGTACAGCGGCTCTCATAAAGGTTATAAGTGCCTTACCGAGCAAGGAAAGCAGATAATCTCCCACAATGTTGTGTTTAATGAGCACCAGTTTCCGTTTAAAGATAACAACTTCGCTGCCTCCCTTGGCGGCCATCTGCTCTGTCACCAACACTTCCAGCCAGTGTTCCAGCTATCCCTACTCTCCAAAGATCTCCTCTCCCCACCATTGTGTTGTCTTCACAGCCAGCTTCCTCACCTTTGCCTCAACCGTTGCACTCCCAGGTTCTCTCTTCTATTCCTTCCTTGTCCCTCCCTCCTTCTCTTTCTTTCTCACAGCAGCAGCCATCTTCCTCACAACCCACAACCTCTTTTTCTCCTTCTGCACCCTCCAACACACCTATTCCTATTCCAATCTCTGATTTAGAAATTGTTTTACCTGATTTGCCCCCTACTCAACCACCTACTCTAAACACCCATCCGATGGTTACCCGAAGCAAAGCTGGCATTTTATGACCCCGAGCTTTTTTGGCAGCGATTGAGCCGAGATCAGTCAGAGATGCACTACAAAATCCATATTGAAAATTGGCTATGGATGCAAAATACCATGCTCTTATGCGGAATCAGACTTGGAAATTGGTTCCTCTGCCTCAAGGTCGAGAGGCTGTTGGTAGGAAGTGGATTTTCTGAGTTAAATACAAGTCTGATGGCACCCTCCAAAAGTATAAGGCGCGGTTAGTAGCTCAGGGCTTTTCTCAGCGACCAGGGTTTGATTTTACTAAGACCTACAGCCCTGTCGTAAAGCCTACTTCAATTAGGATTGTACTCACTCTTGCGTTGTCAAAGTCATGGACCATCAAACAGCTTGATGTTAACAATGCCTTCCTTCATGGTGAGTTGGCTGAGGATGTGTACATGAAGCAGCCTCGGGGTTATGAGATTGGCGATGGCAGTTTAGTATGCAAGCTTACTAAGGCCCTCTATGGCCTCAAACAAGCACCACGAGCTTGGTACTACAAGCTGTCTACAGCGCTCCAACATCTTGGCTTCCTTACCACTAAGTCTGATGTGTCTGTCTTCACCCGGTTCAAACATGTATCAGCCACTGTGGTTCTTGTGTATGTCGATGACATAATCGTCACAGGTAACTCGAATAAGGTCATTGATGATGTCATTCAACAACTCAACACTAGGTTTGCATTAAAAGACATGGGTAGCCTAAACTACTTTCTTGTTATTCAAGTGACCAGGACAGACAGTGGTGGTCTTCTCTTGTCTCAAGAGAGATATGTTAATGACTTGTTAAAGAAGGCTGAGATGCAAGACTGCAAGCCGTGCGTCACTCCCCTATCGTCATCGGTTAAGTTCTCTGCCTTTGGGGGATCTGCCTTCAATAACCCGAAGCTCTATCGGTTGTGGGTAGTTTGCAATACCTTACTGTGACCAGGCCTGAGTTGGCTTATTGTGTGAGTAAAGTCTCACAATTTGTGCAACATCCACTTGATGAACACTGGAGACTTGTGAAACGTATTCTGCATGACTTTGTGACGAAACGACTCATTGGTGTGAGCCATGTCCCCGGAACGGTTCAAGTTGCGGACATTTTCACTAAGGCTCTGCCTAGTACTGCCTTTCTACACTTTAGAGATAAGTTAATGGTTGCTGATCTCCGATATTATACCGGGCTTAAAGGACAGAGATCAGATGAGGATGTCAAAGGACAGCATAGCAGAGACTTTAACAAAGAGAGTGTCAAGCAGGGACGATGACAAGAGTTACAATTTGCCTTATACAAAGTCTGAAGCACCTAAGAATTTGTGAAGGTAGAGATCATGATAGTGTATGTATTAGTTGTGGTAGTGTATTAGGCGTGATAAGTGTATTACTGTGATGGTGCACTAGTTAGTTAGTAGGTGTGTGGTTCTTGGTGTACCACCTGGTAGGGAGTCCAACTATTGTTGCAGTTACATATTGCATATATTCATTCATTGTAATGATTCATTCATTCCATTTAAGTATACACAACATCTTTGTTTTCTCTCTGCTCTCCCTTTCTTTCCTCGTTCATCTTCTTCCCTCTAAGCCTAGTACCTTTACACAAAGAGAAAGAGAGAAAGGCAAACGTAGAGGAGGAAGAGAAGAAAACAGCAAATCTAGAAAAAAGAGGAAAAGATCCGACGGATCTAGACACAGAGAAGAGGGCACGAAGGCGATGGTGGTGGCAGAGGGAGTAGTGATGGAAGGAGAGGGTAGTGATAGAAGAAAAGCGGAGGAGGAAGGAAAGAAGATTGGTCAACAAACAAAAGAGTTAGAATTAAAAAAAAAAAAATTGATATTTTAAAGATTAATAAAAGATAAAAGTGTAAAAAATTTGTATCTAATTGAATATGTCTTTATGTCTCAACATTTTAAGAGAACACTAAATACATATATTTTGTATGAATTTGTGTGCTACTATATCCTTCGGAAATTTGTGTCTTAACTCTTAACAAACAAAGAATATATACCACTATGTCTATGTCTATGATGAATATAAACATTAACCAAACGGCCGTTATTCTACCACTCCCTTCACCATCCCAAATCCAAACCAATAAAATCTTTTAAAAAAAAATTTTTGCACACTACATAAAGTCAATGTTTGCAGCTATATAATTTAGCCCTTGAATCGTGATTAATGCCGGAAAACAAAAGGGTTTTCAATATTTTTACCCAAACTTGAAAAACCATTTTGTCGGCTGCGAATACCATATTTATAAATCTGACCCTGAAATTATCACGAGTCAAGCAGCAAACAGCCTAAATCGCATTCCATAGAAACCGTAGTCCTATAACGGAGAAATTTGTTCCCCTTGTTACTATTGATAAAGGTAAATTAAAGAAGGCATAAGTGTTTTTATGATGGGAGAGGAAAAAGGTAAAGGGTGGTGAAGCGGCAGTTTGGAATATGAATCAATATCCGGCATCACCCTATTTGAGCGTCACCATTTCCTTCCCTGAGAACCCATGCCGCCTTTGTTCTTTCCAAAGAAAACATTCTTGGCTTTTGGTTTTGGCAACTCATGCAGGTCCATCACCTGTATCGTTCTTTGCTTTTTCGCTACAACACAACATTACCACTCAGTATCACATGAATCTATCTATGTAATGTAACAAATAAAACAGCAAGTAATCAAGTCACCATTTGCAGCCTCTTTGTAGTTCTCTTGAAGTCGTTTTCTTGCTGAAGCAAGTCTCTCCGCGTCAAAATTGCTCTCTTTTTGTCTCTGAAAATAATCCAACAATGGGTCGGTTTTTTAACTTGTTAAGCAAGTAAACTTAAGCTTATAAATCATATCCGTACGTTTTGAGGAGGAGGAGGAGTGGGAACCGATGGTAACGGTGATGGTGATTTTTGAGCTGGTTTTGGCAGAGCTTCTTTGCGAGGAATTGGTTTTGGTTTTGGTTCTGTTTCGGAAGACTCAAAATTGCCATCTGTATGAGCAGAGCAGTGAAGAGAGCAGTGAAGGGAACAGAACATGTATTAAACATTATACCAAACATTCCAAATCACACTTTGAATCGGATACTATACTCACTCTCTGAATTTGGCGAGCATGCAAAACCAGGAATCTGCCAAAGGAATGGAACATTATAATCAATAAAGCAGCAAAGCATATGAATCATCATGCATAGTTCTTGAACTGAACCTGATGATGCCCATTTCGTTGATTCCTCTGCTGAGGCGAATCTTCATCATCACCTGCCATGCCAACAAGATGACATGAATCTCACTATTCACTGCAATTTTGACACAGAAGAGAGAGATTACCAATGACAGTACTAGCAGTAGCAGGTTCTCCAGGTGCCTTCAGCTTCACCCATTCATCTACAATTTCCTTCCACTTCCTATCCAAAGCAAACAAAACACTCAACTCATCTGTTACATGAATCAACCTTCATTCTTCAGCATATGCACTTAAAAAACAAAACCTGACAAGAAGCTTCACCAATCTGCGAACTTCACTGGAGGAATGCTTCCTTAACCGATTCACGTTCCTCCCAATGTCAGTTTCCTGCATGCATGAATCCAATTAATTAACAAACTCAAACGACAATTTAACAAACAACACGAGCTTACCTCTAAAGCCTGGAATGTAATATCCATGTCCGCCAGATTCTGTAGCAACTCCGCCAACGAATCTTCCGACTATCAAACAACATCAAATTCAACCAACACAAAACACATTCCTTAATTCTAAGAACCAATTAATTAGCTGAAATTAAAAGAGGAAAAAAAAGAGGGAGACCTGGTGAGGATCTTCAAGTTGGTGCTTAATTTCTAGAATCTTCTTCTGCTCGTCATCGAATAAGCCTCCAAAAGGATCCATATCCTCGTCCTCTGACGATTTGTTTTGCTGATTGTGTGCTTCGACGGCATTTGCTTCGCAATTCAGACACCGGGGAGGCGTGGCAGTAGCGGCGTAAAGGCGCTCGACGATTCCGTCCCGGCGGCGCTTCAATTCATCGGCGTTATCGGCGGAAGCGACGTCGATTGCAGCGTCAAAGAAAGCCCAAACGTCGACGCGGGCGGTGTCCAGTATGGATCGGAAATCATCCAAATCCATATCGGAAGCGTGGCACCAACCAAATCGATGGAGGGATTGGGATCCCACACGGAAACAACAATCTAATCTAATAATTCAAGTTTTGTGGAGATATTCGGAACAAAAACATTAATACAAGATAACAAGAATATACTCTATATTCTTTCTACCAAAAGCAAACTCTAATTTCTTTTTCTTATTATTTCTTTTCTTGGTTTAAATTGAAATTCATATTGATTGATTGATACTCATGCGTGTTTTTATAATATGTTGACCAATGGCATCAGGATTTGTTATTTGTTGGTGTGGGGAACTGCCTTTCTATTCTTTTGTTTTCTCCAATAAAGTAACAATTAATGTAATCTAAATCTTAATCACTATTATATATTTTTTAATCTCAAATATCTTTTTTTTTTTAAATATATTTTCTTTTATCTGTATTTGAAAGAAGGTATGGGCAAAAGGAGATGAACCACCAAAAACACAACAGAATGAATTGGAGAGCATCTGCTATTTTTGTTTACTTTTCATTATAACCTTATCTAGCTAAATGCGGCTTAATTCTGACTTAGGGCTTGTTGTTATGTTTGGACACTATTTTTGAAAAAAAAAAATATTTTAAATAATATCTTTTTAAAAAAAAAATTTTTTTTTTTGAACAAAAGAGGCTCAACACAGTAAAGTGGAGCAAAGGAAAAAGGATAACCAAAGTAAACACAAATATAACTGGAAAGCTAGTATCCGTTGTCATCTCCGACATTGCCATCAACAACCAATCGGATCGACTCCACACCAATCCTTGTAGCTCAAGAAAGACATGATCTTAACTCCTTCAACACTTGTCTCTATCTGCTGGAAGACTCTGCTATTCCGCTCCAACCAAATGTTCTAAATAACCGCATAGAATCCTATCAGCCATTTTCTTTGCTCAGACTTCCCACCTGTTACTTCAATCCAACTCTCATAGAACTCTTTAGTGGTTCCTGGGATGGTCCAAGCTCTATCAGAAAAAGTCAGCCATGCACACCACACCTGCCACGTGAACTCACATGCAAAAAATAAATGATGAACAAATTCTATGTTCTTTTTACACAAAACACAAATGTTGTCATGAAGATTAATAATACCAAGTCTACTCAGCCTTTCCTTCGTATTAACCCTTCCTACTAGCACAAACCAAGCAAAGAGTTCAACTCTTGGTGGAACCAAGCCTCGCCATATGGAGCTTGTGAAGTTGTAACTTGTGATGTCTGTTGGGAGCATCTCATTATGTAGCACCTGCACAAAAGAATTAGTAGAAAATACTCTATTTTTATCAAATTTCCAAGTCACTGAATCCTCTCTATCAAGTGATAACCTCACGTCCCTCAACCTGACATGTAATTGATTTAGCAACTCTAGCTCCCATTGGAAGAGTTCCCTCCTCCATTGGAAGTCCCATATCCACTCTAACTCATCACAAAACCCACAGTCCCCTATTACGGATCCTTGTTGATTTGAAACCGAGAAGAGTCTTGGAAAACAATCTTTCAAGGAGCCACCTTGTAACCACACATCCTCCCAAAAACGAATGTTTCTGCCATTTTCCACCTCCATTGACAGACCTCTGATCATCATATCTCTTGCATGTTGCTCCTTAATATTAAGGTGACAAATATCTTTCCACGGCCCCCCTCTTGATCGCACAGGTTGGTTTGATAACATTACAGTTGGGTCCAACTGATTACAAGAGCAAACAATCTTCTTCCAAAGCGGGCAGTCCTCCTTTGAAAAACGCCACCACCATTTGAACAGTAGCGCCGCATTCCTAATTAGAGCATCCCCCACCCCCAAACCTCCTAACTTTTTCGAAGCCTGAACTACCTCCCATTTCACCATTGGTATCCCATTATTCCCATCTTCTTTACTCCACAAGAACCTTCTTTGAAGCCCAATAATCCTTTCTGCAACCCCCTTTGGCATCTTATACAAGTTTAAGTAGTAAACCGGCAAGCTATTGAGAACAGATTTTATAAGGACCAGCTTACCCGCTTTGTTGAGAGACCTGACTTTCCATAAACTCAGCTTGTCTTCAACCTTGTCAATGATTGGTTTCCAAGTCTTCACCAATCTAGGATTGGCACCAAGAGGAATCCCTAAGTACCTGACAGGTAATGCTGCTTCAGCAAAACCCAACAGGCCACACATATTCGTCACCCATTCCTTCTCACAGTTTACTGAAATTAGGCTCGATTTTTCAAAGTTGATACTCAGGCCAGACATTAACTCAAAACAACGCAGGAGCCTCTTGTAATTCACTAGCGTTTCTGTTTTCTGGGGACAAAATAAAATGGTGTCGTCTGCAAATTGGAGATGCGACAATTCTACATTATCCCTTCCTACCAGCAGTAGAGATATTCTGCTATTTCTAACCGCCTTCCCCACCATCCTGTGCAGAACATCAACAACAAGAACAAACAGGAAGGGAGAGAGGGGATCTCCTTGTCTGAGACCCCTCTCCATCTTAAACGGCTTGGTTGGTGACCCATTGATCAGTACTGACATAGATACTGTAGTCACACACTCCTTCACCCAGGTCCTCCATCTACTACCAAAACCCATCTTCTGTAGCACTATATCCATAAAGCTCCATCTCACTCTGTCATAGACTTTCTGGAAGTCCAATTTAACAATTGCCGCTTGCTTCTTTCGTAGCTTAAGCCAGTGAACTATCTCACAAGCGATGAGAGCACCAAAAAAAAAATTATAAAATTAAAAATAATTTTATATTGAAATATCTCATATAAAAAAATATTTTTATTTATTTATTATATATTTGAATAAAATAAGATAAAAATATTTTTTTATTTATTTTTTATGTAAAAAATATTTTTTTTAACGAAAAAAATTAAAATATATAAATTGTAGCTTCTCAAAAAAGATATTTTTTATTTTTTTAATATTTTTTTTTATTATTAGAAATTTGTCAAACACATTAAAAAATAAAAAACAAATTATTATTAAAAAAAAAATTTATCGATTTAATTGTGCCTAAACAAACACTTATAAATTTAATTATTAGATTTTTAAAAATTTTATTTGAGTCTAAAATTTTATATTTGATAGTATGGTCTTTACTAATTTATTACTGATAAAAAAAATTACTAATCTATTTTTTTAAATATGATTTAAAATATATTTTATAATTTTGTTATCTTTGATTTAATTAAAAAAAATTGTCTGGGATGTGACTGGAGAGTATACATAAAAGGAAAAGAATAACAAGGGATGTGTTATGTTGTTCTGATTCATTGTAGCTTATATACATGCACATTAAATAATACTTTTCATAAGGACACTAAAGTCAACAATATCAAATTTTATTTAATTTTGACTTATAAATTTAATTATTAGATTTTTAAAAATTTTATTTGATCGTAAATCTTCCTATTTGATAACATAATCTTTATTAATCTATTGATGATGAAAAAAATTTACTAATTTGTTTCTTTTAAATATGATATAAAACATATTTTATAATTTGGTTATCTTTGATTTAATTAAAAAAAATTCTCTAGGACTCGTAGCTGGAGAGTTCATATAGAATAGGAAGAATAACAAGAAATGTCGTGTTGTTCTAATCTATTAGGACGTATATATATGCAGATTGGATAATGTCTTTTACAAAGGCACTAAAGCCAACCATATCAAATTTTATTTAATTCTGACACGTATAGAATGGAAAAAATAACAGAGATGTGTTATGTTGTTCTGATCCATTGTGACGTATATATATAGATTGGATAATGTTTTTTCACAAAAGTACTAAAAGTCAACAATATCAAATTTTATTTAATTCTCACTCATACATTTAATTATTAAATTTTTAAAATTTTATTTGAGTCTAAAATTTCATATTTGATAGTATAGTCTTACTAATCTATTGCTGATAAAAAAAACTTACTAATCTATTTCTTTTAAATATGATTTAAAACATATTTTATAATTTTGTTATCTTTGACTTAATTAAAAAAATTTGTCTAAGATTGGGCTGGACATAAATGGGAAGAATAACATGTGTTGTTCTGATCTATTGAGACGTATATACATACAAATTGGATAATGCTTTTCACAAATGTACTAAAGCTAACAATATCAAATTTTATTTAATTTTCACACACATAGAATGGGAAGAATAACAGAAATGTGTTGTGTTGTTCTAATCCATTGTGGCGTATATAAACGTATATTGGATAATATTTTTTACAAAGGCACTAAAACAACAATATCAAATTTCATTTAATTATGACTTATAAATTTAATTATTAGATTTTTAAAA
This sequence comes from Arachis ipaensis, assembly GCF_059453495.1. Lineage (NCBI taxonomy): Eukaryota > Viridiplantae > Streptophyta > Magnoliopsida > Fabales > Fabaceae > Arachis > Arachis ipaensis. The sequence goes on from NC_142438.1 coordinate 127,183,324, forward strand.
ATTTTATTTAAGTCTAAAATTTAAGTATAGTCTTTACTATTCTATTGTTGATAAAAAATTATTTACTAATCTGGTTCTTTTAAATATGATTTAAAACATATTTTATAATTTGTTATCTTTGATTTAATTAAAAAAAATTGTCTAGGATTTGACGGAAGAGTACACATAGAATGGAAAGAATAATAACGAGAAATGTGTTGTGTTATTTTAATTCATTGTGACGTGTATATATATATATATATATATATATATAGATTGGATAATGTTTTCCACAAAGGTACTAAAGTCAAAAATATCAAATTTTATTGGATAATATTTTTCACAAAGGTACTAAAGTCAAAAATATCAAATTTTATTTAATTTTGGCACACATGAAATGAGAAGAACACCAAAATGTGTTGTGTTGTTCTGATTCATTGTGGCATATATACATGCAAATTAGATAATACTTTTCACACAAGCACTAAAACCAACAATATCAAATTTTATTTAATTCTCACTTATACGTTTAATTATTTCATTTTTAAAAATTTTATTTTAATCTAAAATTTCATATTTGATAGTATAGTCTTTATTAATCTATTGTTATTGCTGATAAAAAAAAATTACTAATCTATTTTTTTAAATATAATTTAAAACATATTTTTATAATTTTGTTATCTTTGATTTAATTAAAAAAAATTGTCTGGGATGCAATTGGAGAGTACACATAAAAAGGAAAGAACAAACAACGAGAAATGTGTTGTGTTGTTCTGATTCATTGTGACGTATATACATGCAAATTGGATAATACTTTTTATAAGGACGCTAAAGCCAACAATATCAAATTTTATTTAATTCTGACTTATAAATTTAATTATTAAATTTTTCAAAATTGTATTTGAGTGTAAATCTTCATATTTGATAGCATAGTCTTTATTAATTTATTGCTGATGAAAAAAATTTACTAATTTGTTTCTTTTAAATAGGATATAAAACATATTTTATAATTTTGTTATCTTTGATTTAATTAAAAAATTCTCTGGGATGTAACTGGAGAGTTCACATAGAATAGGAAGAATAACTAGAGATGTGTTGTGTTGTTCTGATCCATTAGGGCGTATATACACACAGATTGGATAATGCTTTTTATAAAAGTATTAAAGCCAATCATATCAAATTTTATTTAATTCTGACCGACATAAAATGAGAAGAATGACCAAGATGTGTTGTGTTGTTCTGATCCATTGTGACATATATATATATTGTTCATACCCTGCCCCAACACTAAGGCCCAGGTCCAAACGAAAAGACCCAGTCCAAAGGATTGAGCCTCACCCCACACCGACCTTCCCCTAAAGAAGTCGGTCCTCACTACGACTTGCTCTGAAGAAGTCGGGGACGAAGATTAGCTGGCAGATAAACCCTCATTCACATGAGTAACTGCCCCTAAGATCTCTCAACCCACTTCCAGGAGCCATATCCCAACTTCCCTAAGATAAATGGATGGTTATCCACCTTAAAAGGCGGAACTACTTCAACGGTGGTTATTGGCTCACCGCTATAAATACACTGACACTCCTCAGGTATCTCTAAGTCCTAATACTCTTTAGACCTGCTCACGCCCTTGCTGACTTAGGCATCGGAGTGTCTTTGCAGGTACCACCCCCATTCACTCGTATTCACAAGTCGGACGGAGGCTCTAAAGACGCGAATCCGCTCGAAGGCTTCCTTCCATAGACGATTGGGCCAACCCAGCGAGTCCAACCCAATAATCTCCGGTTACCCATCGTAACATTGGCGCCATTGCCGGGGAACCGAGAGATCAACCAGTAATGGCGGACAAATCACCGGAAGATGGTCATACGGCGTCTGATTCCGAGCAGGAAAACCTGGACACCGGAAACAACGACGCGAATCCAACTCCTCACCAGGAGGCCAGCGATCAACATCGAGAAGGCACCTCTGGGTTTAAAAATCCAAAGGTAAACTCCTCGGATGGACGAGAGTCAGGAAAGGAAGGGCCACCCCACGCAACCGAGCTAATGGGGTTGGTCCATGGCCACCAAGGTCGTTTGGAACAGTTGAGACAGGAGTTAGAACGATAACGAGAGGCGGAGCAAAATCTCAGGGAAGAGATAGAGCGACGAAAAGAGTTAGAGAAAAAACTCTTAAGACTAGAATCTTCTCTGAAAAGTCGGAACTCCCGTGGCGACCGAGAAGAGTCGCCCCTGGGAGGAGAAGATCCGTTTAGTGAGGACATCATGAGGGCAAAAGTTTCAAGAAACTTCAAAAGCCCTGATATGAACCTCTATGACGGAACCACAGATCCGAAGCATCACTTAAGCAATTTTAAAAGTCGGATGTATCTAGCTGATGCTTCTGATGCAACTCGCTGCAAAGCCTTTTCGACTACCTTGTCAAAAGCGGCGATGAAGTGGTTCGACAGCCTCCCACCGAGATCAGTCACCAGCTTTGAGGACCTCTCGAGAAAATTCTTGATGAGGTTCTCCATCCAAAAGGATAAAGTAAAACATGCGCCGAGACTCCTGGGAATAAAGCAGGAGGTCGGAGAACCTTTGCGGGACTATATGGAAAGGTTCAATAAAGCGTGTTTAGAGATTCAAGACCTGCCCACGGAAGCTGTCATCATGGGGTTAGTGAATGGACTTAGAGAAGGTCCCTTTTCACAGTCCATATCAAAAAGGCACCCCACCTCCCTGAGCGATGTACAGGAAAGAGCAGAAAAGTACATCAACATGGAGGAAAATGCCAGACTACGAGAGCCGAGTTGGCGACCTGGGCATTCCCACTCTGCAAAAGAGAAGGAAAGAGAGCCCAAGAAAAAAGAAGAACTCGGCCTCGACAGGCCAAGGAAATATCACTCTTATACTCCTTGAAAGATTTCCATGGTGGATGTATACAGAGAGATCTGCAACACTGAAAGGCTGCCACCTCCCAGGCCCATTAAAAATAAAAAGGGAGGAAGTCGCAGCGATTACTGTGAGTACCATAAGATCTATGGTCATTCAATAAATGATTGCTACGACCTTAAAAATGTGATAGAAAAGCTGGCCAGAGAGGGTCGGCTTGATAGATATCTCATGGAAAGGTCGGACAATCACGGGAAGAGAAAGCGAGAGGACGGGGACAGGAGAGACCCACCACCACAAACTCCCGAGAGGCATATACATATGATCTCGGGAGGATTCGCGGGTGGAGGACTCACCAAGTCCTCTCGCAAGAGACACCTCAAGTGAGTTTACCAGGTCGGGAGTGAAGCACCCGACCTCCCCACAATCTCATTCACAATGGAGGACGGGCAAGGAATAATCCCTGGACATGATGATCCAGTGGTGATAACCATGATCCTAGCTAATGCCCACCTCCACAGAACTCTAGTAGACCAAGGGAGTTCGGCAGATATCCTTTTCAAGCCCGCGTTTGACAAGTTAGGGCTGGATGAAAAGGAGTTAAGAGTCTACCCCGACACCTTATATGGATTAGGCGACACGCCAATAAAATCACTGGGATTTTTACCCCTCCACACGACCTTCGGAAAGGGGAAAAAGTCCAAAACTCTGAGCATAGACTTCATAGTCCTCGACGTGGGGTCAGCATATAATGCCTTGATTGGCAGAGCTACCCTAAATCGACTCGGAGCGGTGGTGTCTACCCCTCACCTTTGCATGAAATTCCCGACATTTGCGGGGATAGCAACGGTGCGAGGAGATCAGAAGCTGGCAAGAAAATGCTACAATGAAAGTCTGAACCTGAGAGGAAAAGGCCAAGAAGTCCACACCATAGAGCTCGGTGGCACAAGAACCAAAGAAGAGCTGCGCCCACAACCAGGAGGAAAAACTGAAGAAATACAGGTCGGTGAAGAGGAAGGAAAAAATACTAACATAGGAGCCAACCTGGAAGAAAGCTTAAAACAAAAGTTGACAAAGCTCCTAAAAGAAAATTCCGACCTCTTCGCCTGGAAAGCTTCTGACATGCCAGGGATAGACCCCGAGCTCATGTCCCACAGGCTCTCTGTCCACCCAGGGTCTCGACCTGTACAGCAGCAAAGGCGTAAGCTCGGCCCGGAACGAGCTCAAGCGGTGGAAGAGCAGGTACAAGCACTCCTAGAGGCCGGCTTCATCAGAGAAGTTAAGTATCCAACATGGCTAGCAAATGTAGTGCTAGTCAAGAAACAAAACGGCAAGTGGAGGATGTGCGTCGACTACACCGACCTGAATAAGGCATGTCCCAAGGACCCATATCCGCTCCCAAGCATTGATACTCTAGTGGACTCCAGCTCAGGGTATCAATACTTGTCGTTTATGGATGCCTACTCGGGATATAACCAGATCCTGATGTACAAGCCAGACCAGGAAAAGACATCGTTCATCACACCTAGAGCAAATTATTGCTACGTGGTCATACCTTTTGGATTAAAAAACGCAGGGACCACGTACCAAAGGCTGATGAACAAGGTGTTCACTCCCCACCTCGGGCACTTAATCGAGGTCTACGTAGATGACATGCTGGTAAAAACCTGGGAAGAGGCCGACCTTTTTAGGGACCTCACGCAAGTTTTCAACACCATAAGGGCGCATGGGATGAGACTAAATCCCGCAAAATGTACCTTCGCGGTGGAGGCCAGAAAATTCCTAGGATTTATGCTAACTCAAAGAGGGATCGAGGCAAATCCTGACAAGTGCAAAGCTATCCTAGAAATGAAAAGCCCGACTTGCTTGAGAGAAGTCCAACAATTAAATGGCCGACTTGCAGCCCTTTCCAGGTTCTTGGCAGGATCAGCATTAAGGTCCCTTCCACTGTTCTCTCTGCTGAGAAAATGATGCCAGTTCGAGTGGACTCCAGAATGCGAGGAAGCATTCCAAGAGTTCAAAAAGTTCTTGAGCCAACCTCCAATCCTTACCCGACCTCTAGTGGGGCAAGAGCTTGTCCTATATTTGTCTGTAGCGGACAAAGCTATCGCATCGGCCCTAATACGAGAGGATGAGGTTGGACAGCATCCAGTATACTTCACCAGCAAAGTTCTATAGGGTCCCGAACTAAGGTACCGCAAACTAGAGAAGTTTGCGTACTCCTTAGTAATAGTCTCGCGGAGGTTATGGCCCTACTTCCAAGCCCACACAATAAGAGTTTGAACGAACCAACCCATGAAGCAAATCTTCCAAAAGACAGATGTTGCAGGGAGAATGGTTCAGTGGGCGATAGAGCTCTCCGAGTTCGACTTAAAGTACGAAACTCGGACAGCGGTAAAAGCCCAATGCCTCACCGACTTTATAGCGGAATATGCAGGAGATCAAGAGGAAAAGCCAACTACATGGGAACTATACGTAGATGGATCCTCAAACAAAACAGGAAGCGGTGCAGGCATAATACTAGCCAATGGAGGGGGAACACAGATAGAAGTTTTCCTCAAATTTGAATTTCCAGCTTCCAACAATCAGGCAGAATATGAAGCCCTGATTGCAGGATTAAAGCTAGCAGAAGACGTCGGTGCATTCCAGGTGCTGATATTTAGCGATTTCCAAGTAGTGACCTCCCAAATAAATGGAGAGTATCAGGCTAAAGACCCGAATATGAAAAGATACTTGGAAAAAACTCTGGAGCACCTCGGGCGCTTTGCAGAAACCGAGATCAGACACATAACTCGGGACCTGAATAGCAGAGCAGATGCCCTCTCCAAGTTAGCCAGTACCAAACCAGGGGGGAATAATAGAAGCTTGATCCAGAAAACTCTCCAAGAACCCTCTGTGATGAAAACAGAGGACAAGTAGGAAGTCCTTGAAGTGACCGGGTTAAACCTCGGGTGGATGAACCCCTTGGTCGAATACCTAAAATTCGACATCCTCCCCAAAGAGGAAAAAGAAGCCAAGAAAATCCGGAGGGAAGCACAATACTACACTTTGGTGAAAAATACCCTCTATAAAAGAGGAATATTAACACCATTGCTAAAGTGCATACCGACCTCAAGGACAACTGAAGTACTAGAAGAGGTTCATAATGGGATCTGCGGAAACCACCTTGGAGCCAGGTCGCTAGCAAGGAAAGTAATCCGAGCTGGGTTCTATTGGCCGACTTTGCAGGAGGATGCCATAGAATTTGTGAAAAAGTGCCAACCATGCCAGATGCACGCAAATTTCCACGTGGCTCCTCTCGAGGAGCTAATCAGTATAACTTCTCCATGGCCCTTTGCAAAATGGGGGATGGATCTATTAGGACCTTTTCCCCAAGCCCCAAGACAAGTCAAATACTTAATTGTGGGAATAGACTACTTCACAAAGTGGATAGAAGCAGAACCATTGGCCACTATCACTGCCCAGAGAAGTCGGAGGTTCCTCTACAAAAATATCATCACAAGGTATGGGATACCTCATTCCATTACCACAGATAATGGAACCCAGTTCACCGACTCTACCTTCAGAAGCCTAGTAGCCAGTATGAAAATAAAACACCAGTTCACCTCGGTGGAACATCCACAAGCAAATGGACAAGCGGAGGCAGCTAACAAAATCATACTGGCGGGACTAAAGAAAAGACTACAAGATGCAAAAGGAGCTTGGGCTGATGAGCTCCCGCAAGTGCTATGGGCCTACCAGACGACGCCACAATCCGCCACAGGAGAAACACCCTTCCGACTTGTCTATGGCATAGAAGCCATGATACCAGTAGAAATCAGCGAACAAAGCCCAAGGGTGATCCTCCATAATGAGGTCGGAAATGTACAGGGGCACAAAGAGGAGCTTGAATTGCTCCCCGAAATCCGAGAGCAAGCCCAGATAAGAAAAGCAACGTTGAAACAAAGGATGACTACGAGATATAACAGAAAAGTCATTCGAAGGAGTTTCGCCCCAGACGACTTGGTCTTAATCAGAAACGACATTGGAGTCAACAAGTCTGGGGAAGGAAAGCTTGCTGCCAATTGGAAGGGACCATACAAGATTAGTGAAATCTTAGGAAATGGCTACTACAAAGTGACCGACCTGAGCGGAGCCGAGTTACCTAGGTTGTGGCATGCTTGTAACATGAAAAGGTACTATAGTTAAATGCGAACTCTACTCCCTGATGTACTCTTTTCCCAACTTCACGATTTTTTCCCAAAAATCAAAGGGTTTTTTCTGAAGAATGGTTTTTAACGAGGCATCACAGTAGAGACTAAGGGAGAATGGATTATCAAAAACCCTTAGTAGCAGCGAAAGTACCTTCCCAAATAAATAAAGATCTTTTACAATATCTCTTATAAATTCCTTCTCGTTTGTTTTTCTTTCTACGAAACGCGCCGACTTAAGCTCGACAAAACGTGAAAATCCCATGACCGACCTAGATGGTCGTCAGGATAAAACGACGAGGTACAAGTTGGTGTAAAGAGGTTTTAAAAGTTGATCGTGCGAAACTCGGAAACATTCCGACTCATAAGTCAAAATGAAAACCGAGAAGCAAAGAAAACGCATCGCAAAAATAACCTAAGTCATAAGAACTCAATAAAATAAAAAATTGAGTATAAGGAATATAAAAAAGAGATCGAAAAACCTATCAAAAGCGCCAAAGCCAAAGACTGTCCTAAGTTCTTGAAGGAAAAAGAAACTTAAAAGAAAGAACAGTAAAGCCAAGAAAAAGGGTTTTTAAAATAAGGATCAAAAGGGTTTTTCAAAAAAAAAAAAACCTAAAACCAGAAAAGCATGCAAAAAGACAAAGAAAGGTAACTTAAACCCTTATCCAAAAAAGGGGTATTTTTTGTCAACCTAAACCCTTATCCAAAAAGGATATTTCTACAATATTTTGTTTACGGCCTTAAGAGGCTAGGGAAAATGTCAACGAGTTACCACCACAACATAAAAAAGAATTTAAAAAAGGGGGACCCACAGGCCGGGCCCCCATATAGCCAACAAATTTTTTAAAGAGTATCACTACCAGTACCGAAGGGAGTAGTCGGATCACCACCAGAGTCAGGAAGAGTAGTCGGAGCGACATCAGGTCTAGGGAGAGAAGTATCTATAGGAGACGGAGAGGAGGTTCTGTGAGCCTTCAAGGAACTCGAAGCATCCTTGGAACGAGGAGGGGACTCTATTATCCTCTGTCCCCGAGTCTTTAAATCCGAATCGGTGACATACTTGGGAGAAGGAGGAGAGACTATAGCCCCATCAATAACAACCTTGTCAGGATCCAAAGGAGATAGATCCAGGTCGGGAGCAAGAACTCCGACCTGCTCCTTAAAAATCCTCCATGCTTCCTCAGCCCCGTCAGCAATGGAGTCCTCCAACTCGTCATAAGCCTTCCGAGCATTCAACAAGTCCTTCCTCACCTCCACAAGGTCCTCGAATAAGCTCGAATAGCTCTCCTGTGCCTTCAACCTCAAGCCATCCTCCATGTTGCACTGGGCTTGTAGCTTACTCTCCTTCTCCCGAAGGCCATCCCTTTCCTCCCTCAACTTGGCAACCTCCCCCCTCAGCTCCTTCTCCCGCTCCTGATACATGAGAAGCCTCCCCTCCAACTCTTCAACCCTCGAGGTTGAACCCAGAGAGCTAAGAGGAGTCTTCTCAAACATATCAAGGAACTTTGTGCATACCCCCGCCGCCCTGATACTCTCCTGAGCCAGAATAGTGAGGTGGTTCCGAATAGAAACATCATCCATACCTATGCGGGTATGGGGATAGATGTATTTCTGGACAAATTGAGGTGCATCCACCTTAGCCTCACCTTCAAAAGAAGAGCTAGACTCTAAAGTCTTGCGCTTCTTCTTCTCTGGCTCAGGGGAAGATCGGGGGGAAGGGGACGGCTGAGAAGAAGCCGAGGAGGAAATAACGATGGGTCGAGAAGGAGTCCCCAAATTTTGGGAAGAAGGGGGAGGAGGAGGAAGAGGAGAGCTAGTTACCCTGGCACCACTAGTCCTGGCACGGGACCTTGCCTTGACCTCCTGGACTCTCTGGTAAGACTTCCTGGATTTCTTCTTCGCCATCTCTGTAAAAAACAATCAGTAGCCAAAAAGTCAGCAAAACAAGTCGGTAAAAACAAGTCGGAAACAAAGTGGATAAATAAAAGCTACCTAGTTGTGTCTGGACAAAGGTCGACGACCCCTAGAGAAATTTTTTGGTATCCAGATATGGGGCCCTCCCCCACACTTCTCGGAGGAACCCCACAATGGCTGCCTCCACCTCATCCAGATCATCCAAACCATATTTCTCACAGGGGGAGGCCTCTAGCCAGTACAGAGGAAAGCGAGGGGAAGAACTCTCATCTAAGAAGAAGGGGTGGTGACCCTCTACAGCTTGAACTTTGAAAAAATAATTTTTGAAGTCATGGAAGGATTCATCAAAAAGGGTGAAGACTCTCCGACCTTGTATAGCTCGGAAAGACACCCATTGTTGCTTATTATTTTGCCCATTGAACGGCTTGGTCATGTGAAAGAGAAAAAAGAAAATCCTCAGGGACGTCAAAAAGTCTAAAGCATGGCTAATAAACTGGTAGATTTTCAGAAAACCCCAAGAGTTGGGGTGAAGCTGGGTAGGAGCAACTCGGCAGTGGCGTAGAACGGCAACCTCAAAATCAGAAAAAGGGAGAAAAATGCCCAGGCAGGTGATCATACTCTCATACATATAAAAGAAATGAGGAGTTACTTCAGAAGCCCTCCCGAAACAAACCCGGTCTTCCGGAAGTACAGATTCTGTGGTGAGTGCGAAGGTTGGTGATAAATTCAGTATCGACCAAAGGTTCCTCTCCTAAGACCGTGACATCGACCCACTGAACAAGAGTTTCTATGGAAGACATTTCTTTTCCTAAAAAAGGATTAGTGAAACCTACAAGGAAAAAAAGAAAAAGATCAAGAACAGGGTCTCTAGGGGGGCATGGAATCAAACAGAAGCCTACAGAGTCAACTCCTCTCTCTAAAAAAGTAAAAGCATGCAAGCAGAAGCATTTCATAAAAGAGAAGAGGAGAAAAGACTAACCTTTGTCTGGAAACAAGGTAGAGGAAGATGAAAGCCTTCAAATGAAGAATTCTCCATGAACAGATGAGAAGAAAATTTGAAAAATCACAGAAACGAAACAACGAGAGAGAGGGAAAGTATTTATAGACACGTTAGGGGCATAATGGTAAAAACGGAAAGCGGTCATTAATGGGTGCACCATTACCAAGGTAATTAATCCCTACACGAACCTCTAACGGACGCGATGTTTGATTAGACGCGACTGTGAAAATCAAAAGTCACGAAAAGTCACGTCGGTTCCGAATAATCACGTCGGTTCCCTCACAAGTCGGCTATAACCCTGAGTTAAATACTCTTCCCCAATCCTTAAAAGAAATTGGACTCGAGTAGGGGCACTGTTCATACACTGGCCCAACACTAAGGCCCAGGTCCAAACGAAAAGACTCAGTCCAAAGGATTGAGCCTCACCCCACACCGACCTTCCCCTAAAGAAGTCGGTCCTCACTACGACTTGCTCTGAAGAAGTCGGGGACGAAGATTAGCTGGCAGATAAACCCTCACTCATATGAGTAACTGCCCCTAAGATCTCTCAACCCACTTCCAGGAGCCATATCCCAACTTCCCTAAGATAAAGGGACGGTTATCCACCTTAAAAGGCGGAACTACTTCAACGGTGGTTATTGGCTCACCGCTATAAATACACTGATACTCCTCAGGTATCTCTAAGTCCCAATACTCTTTAGACCTGCTCACGCCCTTGCTGACTTAGGCATCGGAGTGTCTTTGCAGGTACTACCCCCATTCACTCGTATTCATAAGTCGGACGGAGGCCCTAAAGACGTGAATCCGCTCGAAGGCTTCCTTCCATAGACAATTGGGCCAACTCAGCGAGTCCAGCCCAATAATCTCCAGTTACCAATCGTATATATATATATATATATATATATATATATATATATATATATATATATATATATATATATTGGATAACGTTTTTTACAAAGACACTAAAAGTCAATAATATCAAATTTTATTTAATTCTGACTTATACGTTTAATTATTAGATTTTTAAAATTTTATTTGAGTTTAAAATTTTATATTTGATAGTATAGTCTTTACTAATTTATTGCTGAAAAAAACTTACTAATCTATTTCTTTTAAATGTGATTTAAAACATATTTTATAATTTTGTTATTTTTGATTTAATTGAAAAAAATTGTCTAAGATTGGGTTGGAGAGTACACATAAAATGGGATGAATAACTAGAGATGTATTGTGTTATTATGATCTATTGGGGCCTATAATACTTTTCACAAAGGCACTAAAACCAACAATATCAAATTTTATTTAATTCTCAAACACATAGAATGGGAAGAATGATAGAGATGTGTTGTGTTGTTCTGATCCATTAAGGCGTATATACATATAGATTGGATAATGCTTTTTCTAAAGCCAACCATATCAAATTTTATTTAATTCTGACAGACATAAAATGAGAAAAATGACAGAAATGTGGTGTGTTGTTCTGATCTATTGTGACGTATATACATGTAAATTGGATAATACTTTTTACAGAGGTACTAAAACAACAATATCAAATTTTATTTAATTATGACTTATAAATTTAATTATTAGATTTTTAAAAATTTTATTTAAGTTTAAAATTTCATATTTGATAGTATAGCCTTTACTAATCTATTGCTAATAAAAAATTATTTACTAATCCGGTTCTTTTAAATATGATTTAAAACCTATTTTATAATTTGTTATCTTTGATTTAATTAAAAAAATTGTCTAGGATGTGACTGAAAAGTACACATAGAATGGGAAGAATAACGAGAAATGTGTTGTGTTATTCTAATTCATTGGGGCGTATATATATGCAGATTGGATAATGCTTTCTACAAAGGTACTAAAGTCAACAATATTAAATTTTATTTAATTTTGGCACTCATAGAATGAAAAGAACAACAAAAATGTGTTGCGTTGTTCTAATTCATTGTGGCATATATACATGCAGATTGGATAATGCTTTTTACAAAAGTACTAAAACCAACGATATCAAATTTTATTTAATTCTGACTTATACGTTTAATTATTAGATTTTTAAAAATTTTATAGTATAGTCTTTATTAATCTGTTGCTAATAAAAAAATTACTAATCTATTTCTTTTAAGTATGATTTAAAACATATTTTATAATTTTGTTATCTTTGATTTATTTTAAAAAAATTATGTGGGATGTGATTGGAGAGTATACATAAAATGAAAAAAAAAAAACGAAAAATGTGTTTTGTTGTTTTGATCTATTGTGGTATATATACATGTAAATTAGATAATCACTAAAGCAATAATATCAAATTTTATTTAATTCTGACTTATAAGTTTAATTATTAGATTTTTAAAAATTTTATTTGAATCCAAAATTTCATATTTCATAGTATATTTTTTATTAATCATTGCTGATAAAAAAAATTTACTAATCTATTTCTTTTAAATATGACTTAAAATATATTTATAATTTTGTTATCTTTGATTTAATTAAAAAAATTATCTGGGATGTGGCTGATGTCACATTGGCGGATTTAAGGGGCTAAGATAGCCATGACCCCTCCAATTTGAAAAAAAATTAGTACTATTAATTTTTTATTATTATATAATTATAGATTAAATATATTTTTGTATATTACACACTAAAAAAATTTACATGTTAGTAATTTAATATGTATAAATTATAATGTGTATCATAATATATTAGTAGAAATTAATAAATAGTTTTAAAAATAATAAAAACGTATAAATATATAAATAATTGAAAAGTTATTGAAAAGTATAGGTTTGGATTAATGTAAAATGTAATAATTATTAAAAAAAATTCTTTTTTTTATGACAATAGTAACAACTGAATAAATTTTTTAAACAATAAAAATTATTGAAATAATACTTTAAACAAGATGAAAGACCAACTTTTAGTAAATTATACGATTGTATATGTTAAAAAAGAGAATATTTCAAAATTTATTTCAGATGGTAAATTGATAATTTTAATTATATGAAATATCATAGAATAAATTTAAAAATACTAAAATCTTAAAGTATGTAGTTGAATATTAACTTTTATATAATATAATTATTAATTTTGACCTATATACTATAAATTATATATTTTATTGACTTTTTGCTATGTTATATTTTAATTTATTTTGTATTTAATTTAACCACTCTTATAAAATTTCTGGATCACCACTAGCTGGAGAGGACACATAGAATGAGAAGAATAACAAGAGATGTGTTGTATTGTTCTGATCCATTGTGGCATATATACATGTAGATTGGATAATAGTTTTCACAAAGGCACTAAAGTCAATAATATCAAATTTTATTTGCGGTTTTGTTTGGATTTGATGATTTTTTTTAGAGAATTTGATCCAATTCAATTTAATTTCAAACGATTTGGATTAAATTAGATTTACAATTTTATAAATTAAAAAAATAAATATACATAACACATCTCAATATTAATTTTAAATAATCAATAATGATATAACAAATTTTAATAATATCTTAAAAAATCAATAATAACATAATAATAAAAATAAAATTATAAATTAATTAAAATAAATAAGTAAATCTCATTTTGAACATAAAATATTTACTAAATAATAATAAGATATAATTAATATAAAAATATAAAATAAATTGAATATATTATGAATAAAATTATAAATATGATAATAAAATAATAATATTTCATACATTATGTAATTTGAATGAGATTGGATCTGTTTTAAAAAGTAAATTTAAAATCTAATCCAATTAAATTTAAATTAGTATAATTTTAATTTGAATTTAAATTGAATGAGCGATTTAATTTAAATCAGTTTAAATTTAAACACCCTTAACATCAAGGGTCTTCTCTAAATAACCCCAAACACATAATTGCTAGATTCAATAATTGTTTGATAAAAATTGTTAATCCAACCCATATAAACCATAAAAATTCATATTTTGGATCAAGTTTGGATTTAACATTATTTTTCAAAAATAAAGGAATTAATTTGAATTTTGAATTTAAATTTTTTTTAAAAAATATATATATGAATTTGATTAAAAAATTTGCAAAATACTGAATTGAAATGGACTTATTTGTTACAAACTATATAGTACAGATAGAGAGATAGAATAAAAAACATTCTTTAAAATTTTTTCCCTGGTCTTGAACAGTTATTTAATATGTGTATACTTTTAAAAACGAAAAATTTAAACAGCTACTTTAAAATACGAAAACAACCTTAACACCGTAGTCGCTACATACACGCTTTGGTCAAGAGACAACCTATATCATATAGGGTTTAAGAATTCAAAATAATATATATTATAGAAAAAAGTGAATTTATATATATTTTTATTATTAAAATCAGGGGTGTACATGGGCCGGGCTACACCGGGTTTGGCTTAACCCAGATCCGACTCGAAATATAGACCGGGTCTAATTTTTGGACCCTAATCCGATTCTAGACCCGATGAAACCTACACACCTTCAAGCCGGGTGAAAACCGGGTCTTTAGCATGTAAAAATTATCTAATCTCCAACCTTTATTTCACAATTCACATAGTAAAATTCACTTAACAAAATATAACAAGAACCAACCCTTCTCTAAAATTATAGCGTAACCATAATCAATATTAATATTGTCTAACACCAAATATTTAAATCAATACAAATAACACAATATTATGCATTTATCTAAAGTCTTATGCATTTTAAACATAAAACATTAACTTATAATCTTATAAATGACTAATAACATAAAATATTAAGGTTTACAATATTTAAATTCTATATAAGAATAGTCATCATCCATTACTAATAACACAAAATATTAATTGTATATGATGATCGGGCCACCGGGCCGAGTTCGGGTGACTCGAGCTATGGCCCGGACCCGACCCGGAATAATGACCGGGTCTATATTTGAGACCCTTACCCGAACCTAGACCCGATAAAATCACACTAAATTAGCCCCTAAAGTGTTCGGGACTGAGCCATGTACACCCCTAATTAAAATATCAAATTTTCACTTTTTTAATACCTATCTAATATATGGTAAATTCATATAAATTATCTAAACGAAAATAATCCCAAAATAAACCCACAGAATGGAAATAAATGGGGTAAAGTGAGCCTAATTAGCATATTTGCCCGCTCCTTTTTGGTGTGGGTTTTGGATACTTGAGAAGCCAATGTGAAGAACTGCGATTCGGCCTTTCACGAAGAAGCAGACCATACCATTCCCACGTCATTTATAATTCCAACTACTTTTTGTTTTTGGTCATGAATTCCAACTACTTGTTTCATTCATTACCCACTACATCATCTTGTACTCGGGGAGTTTATCCTGTTTGTTACTACTTACTACTTACTAGCTCTACTTTAGGTGATAAAGTGTTAAGAACAGATTAGTGATTTAAATTTGTTGTGTTCTATTTTCAGGTCAGACAATTTCTTCTTCTTTTTTTTTTTGGTCAGGAGTTATTTCATTGTAAGTTTGTAACTGGTAGCTTTGGGCCTGAGTCAGCTTGTCCGGCCCATGCCTTGACAAAAACCTACTATTTTCCTTCCCTGCAAAACGCAGTTTATAATTTGCACTTTTTTTTAATTATTTTTATGCACCTGCCGTAGGTTACTTTTATATTTTTTTAAAATAAAATTTAAAATGTAGGTTTTGTTTTTAATAATATAAGTTGCGCTTTGATAATTTAAATATTTTAATCCAACAATTTTGCTTATAAATAACGTTGACATTTATTTTTTTATGCTTGTGAATTTTTTATAAAAATTAGTAGTATAAAAAAAAATTAGAAGAATGAAGTTGAGGATATGAAAAATACTACAAATTTACAAGTGTATTATAATAGTAAGATTATATTCCACACACCGAGAGAGTGATTTTTATGTGCAAGTCTCTGTTTTCTTTTGTTATTCTATGCATCATGAATTTTGCGAAGTTATAAAATAGTTTCTGTGATGCTATAAAAGTTACCTTTTAAAGAAGGTGAGCAACATTTTATATAAGAATTCTGTTGTTATATTTGGTAGGCTAATAAAGTTTCAAACAATCTCCATCACTGACGACGCATATATGCAGCAGATATTTTATATTTATCAATTAACTCGATTTCACCTGCTAATGATAAATTTTTACTTTGAGTTTGAACAACATACGTGCCTGTATGCGATTGACCATGAATCGAATATGGATGAAATCAATGACAAAATTTGGAAAGAAAATAACAATGACAGTGAAGAGGAATTTGAAGCCAATTACAAAGTCGATGATGAAAATGATATGATGATGGAGACGAGACAGACAATTCAGCAGTGCAAAATGGAGAAACAAGGGTTGCAAGGAACGATGATAATGGATAATCCTCGTCAAGTGGAACTATATACCCAATCTTTTTGTCGGAAGGAGATGCAATGGGTGCGGGCAGTGACTACTGGTTAGAGCAGAAGGAGATTGACGCTGCACATTTGCATGTGTTGCTTAACTGTGACTGAATTTCACCCTACCTCGTGTGAGTTTTTTAAGTCTTCGTAAATATTGCAATTAGTAACATACTAGCTTTTTAATCTAATTAAAACTTCATTATCCTATTCTATCATATAGGTTATTTCAAAAGGCAAATTCGGAGACCTCATTAAATAATTTTTCACGTTGGTTCTGAGAATACATCAGTGTGCAGCTAACTGACACAACAGATTCAGAACTAGTTTCACTTAGTTAGGGCCCAATGAATAATACCACTAGCTACCCGATTTACCATGTTAACGAATATCAGTTCCATACCTTACAATGGTCGATTTAAAAGAAAACAGATAACATCGGAGTTCGGGTTTGTGGGAATTCAGGCGGGATCCATTCTGATTGGTTTGGTGTGTTGCACAAGACAAGCATATTATTTGTCTTATACGGATTCATGCAACTCTAGTTGGGTGGTTGTGGTTAGGACTAAGTCAAGAGGCCGCATCGAGTCTGATGATACGATAGAAGGTCAGGAACCCTACCAGATTGACGACCCAACTCTTTCGAAAACAGTGATTGATACCAGTGAGCCAATCTCCCTTAGGTCTGTTGTTATAGATGATGACATCATTGATCTTGGAGTAGATGCCAACGCACTTTCACCATAGGATGATGATCTTCAAGAAGAAGACGGGGTCGATGGCAACAAAGAAGAGGAAGACGAGTTCGATGATAATCAGAAAACTACATCAGAAGAGGAGGATGGTGAACCAGAAGAAAAAGATGATGAATATGATAAACATAGTTTTGTAATATGTATTTCTTTAAAAACCTAGCTAATTGTATTTGTAATATATATTCCAGTGACTGTAAACATAGTTATGTGATTGTAAAAGAGTTAGCATTTTGTGTCATATATGAGAAATTTTAGAGGGCCAACACTTAATAAAAAAAGAAAAGTGAGTAATTCTACACTATTAGATGTAATCTCACACCATTAAAAATATTAATGATGGCTAGTTGATAGCTACAAATCACAAAACCTGCTGCCCCCTAACATTCCTCTTCAAATATTTCAATTATCATCATTCGGTATTTGTAATTTATATTTTTCGTACTTCATATCAGGTTTGAAGCACTATTTTAATTTAATTATCAGAGTACACTAGAGATGGACGGAAAAAGATAATTCTAAAAAAATTGGAAAAGCTACCGACGGAATTATCGTCAAAATATTTCCAGTAATACTATTTAAAAAAAATTAAAAATATTTCCGTCGGCATTACCATTGGATAAATCCGTTGGTAGTATAGCAGAAAAATGAACGATGTGGCGTCAATGTTATCGTCATTATAAAATCTAACGTAATGTAATATTAATAAAAATAACTATTTTTTATATTAATGGCATAAATAATTATCTAAAAGAATAAATAATATAAAATATTTTACTGTCAAATATATCAACACTACTAGAAAACTAGTTATTACAGACGGATATTTCCAACGGATTTTATCCCACTGAAATACAGACGGAATTTCAGAGGGATTTTTTTGTCGGAAAACAAAAAAAATGAATTAGCATAAATTACAGACGGAAGAGAAAATCCGTCTATAATTCTGTCGGAAAAATTAATTTTTTTTGTGAAAAATAGTTACAGACGGAAAATCTGTTTGTAATTCAATAGACGAAAATACTGTATTTTATTAAATTATTACAGACGGAAAATCCGTCTGTAATTTAAAATTTTCCGCCGGAAAAAATCTTATACCTAATCTACCCCGTCTCTCTCTCTCGAGCTCCCTTCACAAATAACTCTAACCTAATCTACCCCCTCTCTCTCTCTCTCGACTCAATTTACAAAGCACTCAATGAAGATGAACACCGTCTTCATTGTGCCTCAGGAAGACGATTAACCTAGCTAACCCTAACTTGTCTTCATTGTGCCTCATTGTACCCTAACCTTCTCTTCATTGTGCCTCATGAAAAACCCCTAACCACCACGAAGAACTCCTAACCGCGACGAAGAGCCCCTAACAGCACTCTACGAAGATTGTTGTCGGTCGCCGGTGCTCGCACTGCCTCCGTCGAAGAACCCCTAACCACGACGAAGAACCTCTAACCCTCCTTTGAGTTTCTTCGCTCTTCTCTCGCCACTCTCACCCTCAAGCTCACTGAGTCTCACCTCTCTCACGGCTGGTCTCGCCGTCGACCTCTCTCTATCTCTCTGGTATATCACTTCTCTCGCGGGCGTTTCAGACTCAAGGTCGTCACGCTCTATTTCCGTCGCTGCTCTGTCGCTGCTCTGTCACTGTCGCTGCTCTATCGCGCTCTGTCGCAAGCGAATCGATGGAATTCAACCCAATCCCAATCGGTTCCTGCTCCAAAGAGAACCAGAGCATCTACCAGCAATTGTTTAAATTACGCTGATTCAGGTATGCATTGTTTAAATTACGCCGATAAACCTTAGGGCTCAATTTTTCTACGCCAGTTTTAGCTAGGTTTATCATACTCTGCTTTTGTGGCTCAATTGTTTAATGATTCCAACTATTGCCATGCTTGTTGGTTCTTATGCTCCCATTGTTCTATTGTTTAGGCAATTTGCAAGATAGAATCAGTTATACACTATACACTAAAAGAGTTTTGATTTCAATGCTTAAACTACTTTAACTGTAGTAGGCAGATAGAATTTCTCTTCCTCTTTTGAATATTATCCGAATCTGGAAAGTGGAAGCTTGGTTCTTTTACTTGTCATAAGAAACATATCAGAGACTCAAGCTAGTTCTTTCTTTTTGCTGCTTTTCAAAGATTCTATCTCTGAATGTGCAAAGCAGGACAAGATGGAAAGTAGAGGGAGCAAAGCAATGGCTGCACAGAAAAATGGGCATTGATCGAATCAAGAAAGGAAAATGGCTTTGATACAAGATGTATGTGATAATTTATTAGTGAAATAAATTTTCAGTACATAGAGTAAATTAATGTTTTCAAACTTGACAGGTTGATAAATTGAAGAGAAAGTTGAGACATGAAGAGAATGTGCATAGTATACTTAATACTTGCTTTCTTTCTTGTCAGGTCTTAAAAAAAAAAACTCACTCTTACGAAGAAAGTATAATTAGGAATTTAGGATGGATGAATTAAGTTTTAACTAAAAAAATAATTTTGTGCGGTTACTAGGATCAATACATGGTGTTTATTATTATTCTATCAAATATTCAGGAACAAAGTCGAAGTGGCTGCGCTAGAACAGAAAAGGCTAGGCATTGGCGATGGATCAGTTGGGATGTTTGGTGCACGAAATTGTGATGTCCAGGCTCGAACAATCCCTGGCAACGTGAGCAACTTGGTACGCGTAATCGTAATTACACTTTAATTATGTAAAATTCATGGCTCTTTCTTTCCCCGGCAACGGCGCCAAAAACTTGGTGCACGAAATTGTGATGTCCAGGCTCAAACTATTCCTGGCACGTGAGCAACTCGGTACGCGTAATCGTGATTACGCGTTCATAATTTGTCACAACTTCGATACAACTAACCAGCAAGTGCACTGGGTCGTCCAAGTAATACCTTACGTGAGTAAGGGTCGAATCCCACGGAGATTGTTAGTATGAAGCAAGCTATGGTCACCTTGTAAATCTCAGTCAGGCAGATATAAAGTGATAATGGTGTTTTCGAATATTATATAATAAAATAGGGATAGAGATACTTATGTAAATCATTGGTAGGAATTTCAGATAAGCGAATGGAGATGCTTTTCGTTCCTCTGAACCTCTGCTTTCCTGCTATCTTCATCCAATCAGTCTCACTCCTTTCCATGGCTGGCTTTATGTGATACATCACCACTGTCAATGGCTACTTTCGGTCATCTCTCGGGAAAATGATCCAATGCCTTGTCACGGCACGGCTAATCGTCTGGAGGCATCACCCTTGCCAATGGCTTCATCTTATCCTCTCAGTGAATAATATGCTCACGCACCCTGTCACGGCACGGCTATTCATCTGTCGGTTCTCGATTATGCTGGAATAGGATTTACTATCCTTTTGCGTCTGTCACTAACGCCCTGCAATCGCGAGTTAGGAGCTCGTCACAGTCATTCAATCATTGAATCCTACTCGGAATACCACAGACAAGGTTTAGACTTTCCGGATTCTCTTGAATGCCGCCATCATTCTAGCTTACGCCACGAAGATTCCGGTTAAGAGATCTAAGAGATATTCATTCTAGCTTATTTCATGTAGAACGGAAGTGTTTGTCAGGCACGTGTTCATAGGGGAGATGGTGATGAGCGTCACACATAATCATCACCTTCATCACGTTCTTGGGTGCGAATGGATATCTTAGAAGTGAAATAAGATTAATTGAATAGAAAACAGTAGTACTTGCATTAATCTTTGAGGAACAGCAGAGCTCCACACCTTAATCTATGGAGTGTAGAAACTCTACCGTTAAAAATACATAAGTGAAAGGTCCAGGCATGGCCGAGATGGCCAGCCCCCAAAACGTGATCAAAGAATCATAAGGTAATCCAAAGATGATCAAAAGATACCTAATACAATAGTAAAATGTCCTATTTATAATAAACTAGCTACTAGGGTTTACATGAGTAAGTAATTGATGCATAAATCCACTTCCTGGGCCCACTTGGTGTGTGTTTGGGCTGAGCCTGAGTGTTGCACGTGTAGAGGTCCTTCTTGGAGTTGAACGCCAGCTTTTGTGCCAGTTTGGGCGTTCAACTCTGGTTTTGGCTCCTTTTCTGGCGCTGGACGCCAGATTTGGGTAGAAAGCTGGCGTTGAACGCCAGTTTACGTCGTCTATTCTTGGCCAAAGTATGGACTATTATATATTGCTGGAAAGCCCTGGATGTCTACTTTCCAACGCAATTGGAAGCGCGCCATTTCGAGTTCTGTAGCTCCAGAAAATCCACTTTGAGTGCAGGGAGGTCAGAATCCAACAGCATCAGCAGTCCTTCTTCAACTTCTGAATCTGATTTTTGCTCAAGTCCCTCAATTTCAGCCAGAAAATACCTGAAATCACAGAAAAACACACAAACTCATAGTAAAGTCCAGAAATGTGAATTTAACATAAAAACTAATAAAAACATCCCTAAAAGTAACTAGATCCTACTAAAAACATACTAAAAACAATGCCAAAAAGCGTATAATTTATCCGCTCATCACAACACCAAACTTAAATTGTTGCTTGTCCCCAAGCAACTGAAAATCAAATAGGATAAAAAGAAGAGAATATACTATAAATTCCAAACTATCAATGAAACAGAGCTTCAATCATATGAGCGGGACTTATAGCTTTTTGCCTCTTGAATAGTTTTGGCATCTCACTTTATCCATTGAGGTTCAGAATGATTGGCATCTATAGGAACTTCAGATTTCGAATAGTGTTATTGACTCTCCTAGTTCAGTATGATGATTCTTGAACACAGCTTCTTTATGAGTCTTGGCCGTGGCCCTAAGCACTTTGTTTTCCAGTATTACCACCGGATACATAAATGCCACAGACACATAATTGGGTGAACCTTTTCAGATTGTGACTCAGCTTTGCTAAAGTCTCCAATTAGAGGTGTCCAGGGTTCTTAAGCACACTCTCTTTTTTTTTTTTTTTGCTTTGGACCTTGACTTTAACCGCTCAGTCTCAAGTTTTCACTTGACACCTACACGCCACAAGCACATGGTTAGGGACAGCTTGGTTTAGCCGCTTAGACCAGAATTTTATTCCTTTAGGCCCTCCTATCCACTGATGCTCAAAGCCTTGGGGTCCTTTTTTATTTGCCCTTGCCTTTTGGTTTTAAGGGTTATTGGCTTTTTGCTCTTGCCTCTTGGTTTTAAGAGCTTTTGGCTTTTTCTGCTTGCTTTTTCTTTCTATATATTTTTTTTGACTTTTTTTTTCTTCTGCAAGCTTTGTTCTTTGCTGCTTTTTCTTGCTTCAAGAATCATTTTTATGATTTTTCAGATTATCAAGTAACATGTCTCCTAGTCATCATTCTTTCAAGAGCCAACATATTTAACATTCTTAAACAACAACTTCAAAAGACATATGCACTGTTCAAGCATACATTCAGAAAACAAGAAGCATTGTCACCACATCAATATAATTAAGCTAAGTTCAAGGATAAATTCGAAACTCATGTACTTCTTGTTCTTTTGAATTAAAATATTTTTTTCATTTAAGAGAGGTGATGGATTCATAGGACATTCATAGCTTTAAGACATAGTTACTACTACTAATGATCATGTAATGAAGACACAAACATAGATAAGCACATAACATAGAAAACGAAAAACAGAGAAAGTAAGAGCAAGGAATGAATCCACCTTAGTGATGGTGGCGTTTCCTTCTTGAGGAACCAATGATGTCCTTGAGCTCTTCTATGTCTCTTCCTTGTCTTTGTTGCTCCTCCCTCATTGCTTTTTGATCTTCTCTTATTTCATGAAGCATGATGGAGTGCTCTTGATGTTCCACCCTTAGTTGTCCCATATTGGAACTCAATTCTCCTAGAGAGGTGTTGATTTGCTCCCAATAGTTTTGTGGAGGAAAGTGCATTTGAGGCATCTCCGGGATCTCATGGTGATGAGCTTCATATGCCTCTTGAGCTCCATGAATGGGCTCTCTTGCTTGCTCCATCTTTTTCTTAGTGATGGGCTTGTCCTCTTTAATGAGGATATCTCCCTCTATGTCAATCCCAGCTGAATTGCATAGATGGCAAATGAGGTGAGGGAAGGCTAACCTTGCCATAGTGGAGGACTTGTCAGCCACCTTGTAGAGTTCTTGAGGTATAATCTCATGAACTTCCACCTCTTCCCCAATCATGATGCTATGGATCATGATGGCCCGGTCTATAGTAACTTCAGACCGGTTGCTAGTGGGAATGATTGAGCATTGAATGAACTCCAACCATCCTCTAGCTACAGGCTTGAGGTCCAATCTTCTTAGTTGAACCGGCTTGCCTTTGGAGTCAACCTTCCATTGAGCTCCTTCTACACATATGTCCATAAGGACTTGGTCCAACCTTTGATCAAAGTTGACTCTCCTTGTGTGGGGGCATGCGTTCTCTTCCATGTATGGCAAGTTGAACGCCAACCTCACATTTTCCGGACTAAAATCTAAGTATTTCCCCCGAACCATTGTAACTTAGTTCTTTGGATCCGGGTTCTTACTTTGATCATGGTTCTTGGTGATCCATGCATTGGCATAGAATTCTTGAACCATTAGGATGCCGACTTGTTGGATGGGATTTGTTAGAACTTCCCAACCTCTTCTTTGAATTTCATGTCGGATCTCCAGATACTCATTTCTTTTGAGTTTGAAAGGGACCTTAGGGATCACCTTCTTCTTGGCCACAACATCATAGAAGTGGTCTTGATGGGCTTTGGAGATGAACCTTTCCATCTCCCATGACTCGGATGTGGAAGCTTTTGTCTTCCCTTTCCCTCTTCTTAGAGGATTCTCCGGTCTTAGATGCCATCAATGGTAATGGAAAAACAAAAAAGCTATGCTTTTACCACACCAAACTTAGAATATTGCTCGCCCTCGAGCAATAAACAAAAGAATAGAAGAAGAAGAAGAAGAAGAAATATGGAGAGGGAGATGTGGTTTCGGCCAAGAGGAGTGTAGAGGGGTGTGTTGTGTGAATTTGATGAAGAATGGAGGTCTTTATATAGGGAAGGGAGGGGGGGTTAAGGTTCGGCTATATGGGTGGGTTTGGGTGGGAAATTGGTTTTGAATTTTGAAGGTAGGTGGAGTTTATAAGGTAGGTTTATGGGGAAGAGTGGATGGATGTGAGTGGTGAAGAGGTGATGGGGAAGAGAGATTGAGGTGATTGGTGAAGGGTTTTTGGGGAAGAGTGTTTATGGGGTTGTGTGAAAGAGAGTGGTGAGAAGAAGTGAGTGGAGGTAGGTGGGGATCTTGTGGGGTCCACAGATCCTGAGTGGATTCTGTGGGGTCCACAGATCCTGAGGTGTTCAAGGATTTACATCCCTGCACCCATTAGGCATGTAAAAATGCCTTTGTACCCAACTCTGGGCGTTCAGCGCCAGGTTGGTGGCCATTTTGGGCGTTCAACGCCCATTTGTGTGCCATTTCTGGCGTTGAACGCCAGAACCATGCCTGTTCTGGCGTTCAGCGCCCAGAAGCTACCCATTTTGGGCGTTCAGCGCCAGAACCATGCTCTGTTCTGGCGCTGAACGCCAAACAGATGCTCCTCCAGGGTGTGATTTTTCTTCTGCTGTTTTTGATTCCGTTTTCAATTTTTATATTTATTTTGTGACTCCACATGATCATGAACCTAAGAAAATATGAAAAACAATAAGAATTAGATAAACATTGGGTTGCCTCCCAACAAGCGCTTCTTTAATGTCAATAGCTTGACAGTGGGCTCTCATGGAGCCTCATAGCTGTGCAGAGCTTTGTTGAGACTCTCCAACACCAAACTTAGAGTTTGGTTGTGGCCTCCCAACACCAAACTTAGAGTTTGACTGTGGGGGCTCTGGTTGACTCTGCTTTGAGAGAAGCTTTTCATGCTTCCTCTCCATGGTTGCAGAGGGAAATCCTTGAGTTTTAAACACAAGGGAGTCCTCATTCCATTGAAGGACTATTTCACCTCTGTCAACATCAATCACAGCTCTTGCTGTGACCAAGAAAGGTCTTCCTAGGATGATGGTTTCATTCTCCTCCTTTCCAGTATCCAGGACTATGAAATCAGCAGGGATGTAAAGGCCCTCAACCTTTACTAAAACGTCCTCTACTTGTCCATATGCCTGTTTTCTTGAATTATCTACCATCTCTAATGAGATTCTAGCAGCTTGCACCCCATAGATTCCCAGTTTCTCTATTACAGAGAGGGGCATGAGGTTTATTCCTGAACCAAGGTCACACAGAGCCTTAAAGATCATGGTGCCTATGGTACAAGGTATTATGAACTTTCCAGGATCCTGTCTCTTCTGAGGCAATGTCAGTTGATCCAGATCACTTAGTTCATTGATGAACAAGGGAGGTTCAACTTCTCAAGTATCAATGCCAAATAATTTGGCATTCAGCTTCATGATTGCACCAAGAAACTTGGCAGTTTGCTCTTCAGTAACATCCTCATTCTCTTCAGAAGAGGAATACTCATCAGAGCTCATGAAGGGCATAAGGAGGTTCAATGGAATCTCTATGGTCTCTAGATGAGCCTCAGAGTCCTTTGGTTCCTCAGAGGGAAGCTCCTTATTGATCACTGGACGTCCCAGGAGGTCTTCCTCCTTGGGATTCACGTCCTCTCCTTCCCTTACAGGTTCGTCCATGGTGCTTATGTCAATGGCCTTGCACTCTCCTTTTGGGTTCTCTTCTGTATTGCTTGGGAGAGTACTAGGAGGGATTTCAGTGATCCTTTTACTCAGCTGGCCCACTTGTGCTTCCAGATTTCTAATGGAAGACTTTGTTTCATTCATGAAGCTTACAATGGCCTTGGATAGATCAGAGACTAGATTTGCTAAATTAGAAGCATTTTGTTCAGAGTTCTCTGTCTGTTGCTGAGTGGATGATGGAAAAGGTTTATTATTGTTAAACCTGTTTCTTCCACCATTGTTAAAGCCTTGTTGGGGCTTTTGATCCTTCCATGAGAAATTTGGATGATTTCTCCATGTTGAGTTATAGGTGTTTCCATAAGGTTCACCTAAGTATTTTACCTCTGCTATTGCAGGGTTCTCAGGATCATAAGCTTCTTCTTCAGAAGATGCCTCTTGAGTACTGTTGGATGCAGCTTGCATTCCATGCAGACTCTGAGAGATCATATTGACTTGCTGAGTCAATATTTTATTCTGAGCCAATATGGCATTCAGAGTATCAACTTCAAGAACTCCCTTCTTCATAGGCGTCCCATTACTCACAGGATTCCTTTCAGAAGTGTACATGAACTGGTTATTAGCTACCATGTCAATGAGTTCTTGAGCTTCTGCAGGCGTTTTCTTTAGGTGAATGGATCCACCTGCAGAAGTGTCTAGTGACATCTTTGATAGCTCAGATAAACCATCATAGAATATATCCAGGATGGTCCATTCTGAAAGCATGTCAGAAGGACACTTTTTGGTCAACTGTTTGTATCTTTCCCAAGCTTCATAGAGGGATTCACCTTCTTTCTGTCTGAAGGTTTGAACATCAGCTCTAAGCTTGCTCAGCTTTTGAGGAGGAAAGTACTTGGCTAAGAAAGCCGTGACCAGCTTATCCCAAGAGTTCAGGCTGTCTTTGGGTTGAGAATCCAACCATAATCTAGCTCTGTCTCTTACAGCAAAAGGGAAAAGCATGAGCCTGTAGACTTCAGGATCTACTCCATTAGTCTTAACAGTATCACATATCTGCAAGAATTTAGTTAAGAACTGAAAAGGATCTTCAGATGGAAGTCCATGAAACTTGCAGTTCTGCTGTATCAGAGAAACTAATTGAGGTTTCAGCTCAAAGTTGTTTGCTCCAATGGCAGGAATGGAGATGCTTCTTCCATGTAAATTGGAATTAGGTGCAGTAAAGTCACCAAGCATTCTCCTTGCATTGTTGTTGGGTTCGGCTGCCATCTCCTTTACTTGTTCGAAATTTTCAATCAAGTTGTCTCTGGATTGTTGTAATTTAGCTTCTCTTAATTTTCTCTTCAGAGTCCTTTCAGGTTCTGGATCAGCTTCAACAAGAATGCCTTTTTCTCTGTCCCTGCTCATAAGAAAGAGGAGAGAAAAAGAAAAGAAGAGGAATCCTCTATGTCACAGTAAAGAGGTTCCTTATTGTTAGTAGAAGAAAAGAAGAAGAAATTCGAACACAGATAGAGGAGGGGGTTCGAATTTGGTGATGATGTGAGGAAGAGATGTTAGTAGATGAATAAATAAATAGAATAAGATGAGAGAGAAGGAGGGAATTTTCGAAAATTATTTTTGAAAAGGAGTTAGTGATTTTTGAAAATAGTTTTTGAAAAATGTCAGTATTTTTTTTTCGAAAATTAAGATTTAAAAATTAAAAATCAAAATAATTAATAAATTAAAAAGAAATTTTGAAAAAGGGGGAAGATATTTTTGAAAATGAGAGAGAGAGAGTTAGTTAGGTGGTTTTGAAAAAGATAAGAAATAAACAAAAAGTTAGTTAGTTAGTTGAAACAAATTTTGAAAAGATAGGAAGTTAGGAAGTTAGAGAAGATATTTTGAAATCAAATTTTTGAAAAAGATAAGATAAGAAGATATTTTTGAAAAGATATGATAGAAATTGTTTTTGAAAAAGATTTGATTTTAAAATCACAATTAATGACTTGATTCACAAGAAATCACAAGATATGATTCTAGGACTTAAAGTTTGAATCTTTCTTAACAAGCAAGTAACAAACTTCAAATTTTTGAATCAAAGCATTAATTGATTATGTTATTTTCGAAAATTTGATATAAAAATAAGAAAAAGATTTTTGAAGAATATTTTTGGAATTTTCGAAAATAACTAAGAATTTTGAAAAAGATAAGATTTTCAAATTGAAAATTTGATTTGACTCATGAGAAACAATTTGATTTTAAAAATTTTTGAAAAAGTCAACTCAAATTTTCGAATTTGATGAGAGAAAAAAAAGGAAAGATATTTTTTTGATTTTTGAATTTTTATGATGAGAGAGAAAAACAACAAAAAGACTCAATGCATGAAAATTTTGAATCAAAACAACGAATGCATGCATGAATGATATGAATGTCAAGATGAACACGAAGAACACTTTGAATGTCAAGATGAACATCATAGACATAATTTTGAAAAATTTTTAATGCAAAGAAAACATGCAAGACACCAAACTTAGAATTCTTTAATGCTTACGCACTAAGAATTCAAGAATGCATATGATAAACATGAAAAGACACAAAACAAAAAATCATCAAGATCAAACAAGAAGACTTACCAAGAACAACTTGAAGATCATGAAGAACACTATGAATGCATGATATTTTCGAAAAATGCAAGATGCATATGCAAGTGACACCAAACTTATGACATGACTCAAGACTCAAACAAGAAATACAAAAATATTTTTGATTTTTATGATTTTCTAATTTTTTTGGATCTTTTTTTTTCAAAAATTATATGAAAAAGGAAAATAAGGATTCCAAAATTTTTAATATGAATTTCAGGAATCTTGCATTCTCAGTCTAAAGCTTCAGTCCAGGAATTAGACATGGCTCACTAGCCAGCCAAGCTTTCAAAGAAAGCTCCAGTCCAAAACACTAGACATGGCCAATGGCCAGCCAAGCTTCAGCATGTAACACCAGAGTATATTGCTCTTGATAACAAATTGGTGCTCATCATTTATCAAGTATGTGACTTACCTCTGATGGTTTGGAAGCCTCAGTCCAAAAGAATTTAGACATGGCTTTACAGCCAGCCAGGCTTTACATGCTTCATGAAACACTAGAATTCATTCTTAAAAATCTTGAATAAAATTTTTTAAAACATTTTTATTTTTTTTTTCGAAAACAGATGAGAGATTTTTGAAAATATTTTTGAAAGATTTTTTGAAAACAAAACGAAAAGAAAATTACCTAATCTGAGCAACAAGATGAGCCGTCAGTTGTCCAAACTCGAACAATCCCCGGCAACGGCGCCAAAAACTTGGTGCACGAAATTGTGATGTCCAGGCTCGAACAATCCCTGGCAACGTGAGCAACTTAGTACGCGTAATCGTAATTACACTTTAATTATGTAAAATTCATGGCTCTTTCTTTCCCCGGCAACGGCGCCAAAAACTTGGTGCACGAAATTGTGATGTCCAGGCTCAAACTATTCCTGGCACGTGAGCAACTCGGTACGCGTAATCGTGATTATGCGTTCATAATTTGTCACAACTTCGATACAACTAACCAGCAAGTGCACTGGGTCGTCCAAGTAATACCTTACGTGAGTAAGGGTCGAATCCCACGGAGATTGTTGGTATGAAGCAAGCTATGGTCACCTTGTAAATCTCAGTCAGGTAGATATAAAGTGATAATGGTGTTTTCGAATATTATATAATAAAATAGGGATAGAGATACTTATATAAATCATTAGTAGGAATTTCAGATAAGCGAATGGAGATGCTTTTCGTTCCTCTGAACCTCTGCTTTCCTGCTATCTTCATCCAATCAGTCTCACTCCTTTCCATGGCTGGCTTTATGTGATACATCACCACTGTCAATGGCTACTTTCGGTCATCTCTCGGAAAAATGATCCAATGCCCTGTCACGGCACGGCTAATCGTCTGGAGGCATCACCCTTGCCAATGGCTTCATCTTATCCTCTCAGTGAATAATATGCTCACGCACCCTGTCACGACACGGCTATTCATCTGTCGGTTCTCGATCATGATGGAATAGGATTTACTATCCTTTTGCGTCTGTCACTAACGCCCTGCAATCGCGAGTTAGGAGCTCGTCACAGTCATTCAATCATTGAATCCTACTCGGAATACCACAGACAAGGTTTAGACTTTCCGGATTCTCTTGAATGCCGCCATCATTCTAGCTTACGCCACGAAGATTCCGGTTAAGAGATCTAAGAGATATTCATTCTAGCTTATTTCATGTAGAACGGAAGTGTTTGTCAGGCACGTGTTCATAGGGGAGATGGTGATGAGCGTCACATATAATCATCACCTTCATCACGTTCTTGGGTGCGAATGGATATCTTAGAAGTGAAATAAGATGAATTGAATAGAAAACAGTAGTACTTGCATTAA
The DNA here is from genome assembly GCF_059453495.1 of Arachis ipaensis. Taxonomy (NCBI): domain Eukaryota; kingdom Viridiplantae; phylum Streptophyta; class Magnoliopsida; order Fabales; family Fabaceae; genus Arachis; species Arachis ipaensis. The sequence continues at coordinate 127,213,479 of NC_142438.1, forward strand.
TCTTTGAGGAACAGCAGAGCTCCACACCTTAATCTATGGAGTGTAGAAACTCCACCGTTAAAAATACATAAGTGAAAGGTCCAGGCATGGCCGAGATGGCCAGCCCCCAAAACGTGATCAAAGGATCATAAGGTAATCCAAAGATGATCAAAAGATACCTAATACAATAGTAAAAGGTCCTATTTATAATAAACTAGCTACTAGGGTTTACATGAGTAAGTAATTGATGCATAAATCTACTTTCTGGGCCCACTTGGTGTGTGTTTGGGCTGAGCCTAAGTGTTGCACGTGTAGAGGTCCTTCTTGGAGTTGAACGCCAGCTTTTGTGCCAGTTTGGGCGTTCAACTCTGGTTTTGGCTCCTTTTCTGGCGCTGGACGCCAGATTTGGGTAGAAAGCTGGCGTTGAACGCCAGTTTACGTCGTCTATTCTTGGCCAAAGTATGGACTATTATATATTTCTGGAAAGCCCTGGATGTCTACTTTCCAACGCAATTGGAAGCGCTCCATTTCGAGTTTTGTAGCTCCAGAAAATCCACGTTGAGTGCAGGGAGGTCAGAATCCAACAGCATCAGCAGTCCTTCTTCAACCTCTGAATCTGATTTTTGCTCAAGTCCCTCAATTTCAGCCAGAAAATACCTAAAATCACAGAAAAACACACAAACTCATAGTAAAGTCCAGAAATGTGAATTTAACATAAAAACTAATGAAAACATCCCTAAAAGTAACTAGATCCTACTAAAAACATACTAAAAACAATGCCAAAAAGCGTATAATTTATCCGCTCATCAATGTTCTCCTCACTTATTGTTCGCGCATGCAGGTAATTCGCTAGTCGATAATCAATTCCATTCACTTTTCTCATTGCATCCCCTTTCCTTGTTCTCTTTGCTTTCCTTTTCCTTTCTCTTTTTTGTTCTGATTAAGCTCTGAATGTCAAATTGAAACATGATACTATTTTACTTCTGTAAGAAGGATACTGTTTCTTTCTTTGATTTTAGAATTTGCTTGATTGAAAATAGAAGGATTCATGAACAGAAGGATTCATGAACCTTTATGCTTGCTCTTTACTTCCTTTCTAATTCATGTAGTGCAATAACCAAATTGTGCTTTTGCTTCTGCTTGTGGGAGTGATATAATATGACATTAGACTTTATATCAAAGTCCCTAATGAAATTATCCTTGGTTTTTGATGAATCTGATGATGATATTTGTGGATCCTCAACAACAAGAATCTCTTTGATTACTTCAGGCATGCTTTGCCCTTTTATCATCTTCTTCCAATATTCTCCCACCAACTGGTACTATATATATAGATTAATGTTACAAGTTTACTTGTTCAGGCTTTAGTGAATTTCCCTTTTAAAGTTTTAAACAATCTAATTGAATCTCCATTTTGATATGTTGATGCTATTTGACGTGATCAGGCAGGTGATGCATGGTTTCTAAATACTCCTGAACAATCATTGAGCTTCATCCTTGCAGATCAAGGTTTTGATGTATGGATAGGAAATGTGCGTGGAACACGCTGGAGCCATGGTCATAGGTTTTATTCAATGAAGAATAAGGTGTGTGGCTCTTCTTTGACCTATAGAGATGCTGACGGCGTATGTGATTAAACTGAAAATAATATTAGTGCATAAAGTTCAGTGCTAAATAATTATGAGTCAAAACTAAGAACCAAATGTTCATTTATTCTGAATTTGAATTGGGGGAAAATATTTGCAATTGATATGAATAAGGTCACACTTTAGTAGGTTTTATCATTCAATTATTTAATAGTAAAAGGGTTTGTGCCGAATACTATCAAGCCTTTTCTATTTACTTTGATATGTTTGAAATAAAAATTATTAAATTGTTCTCAGTGCTGAAGCTACTTATATTCAGCACCAAATTGAGTTCCACAGCACTGTTGATGATCACTGATCTTGAGAAAATATTCTAAATTGTCATGATACTTATATTTTCATTTCACTGTCATTTTCAGTGTATATTATTTTTATTGGAATTGTTAGAGCCAGAGTTTGTACAGTGCATCATGTGATTGATTCAACTTTGGTCCCTTGATAGAAATTCTGGGATTGGAGCTGGCAGGAATTAGCCCTGTATGATATGGCAGAAATAATCAATTACATATATTCAGTAACAAATTCAAAGCTATTCATAGTTGGGCATTCACAGGTAGTTATGATTCTGGACATCATCCTTTTCACTTGCTATTTGGTGGTTGTTGTAGTATGCATTTTATTCATTTCTCTTATTTTCGGGGAACAATTATGTCTGTTTGGGAATACCTATTTACCTTTTGATTTTCTTTTTTATTACACAGTAGAAAAATAGTTGGTATGGTTAAGTGTGGATCTGTTGTGCTGTAACGTGTTCATCATCCTTGCAATTTGGTTTCTTTTAGTTTTACTTGCTACTTCATTCATTATTTATCCTGTTTTATTTATGCACACAAAAGGAATTATTTTGTCCGATGTCTTATCATTCTCTCTGCTCTCATTTATGCTCTAAATTTGTTTGTTTGATGTAATATATTTATTTTTTGTCAGTATCATGGTGGGACTAACTTTGATAGAACTGCTGGTGGACCATACATTGCCACTTCATATGATTATGATGCTCCTCTTGATGAATATGGTAAAATTACATTGATCAAGAAGAATCTCTATTTCCAATATTTTTCCATAAATGATCCTTGAGTAATTAATTAATTATTGTATGTAGGCAACAAAGCTCAACTAAAATGGGGTCACCTCAAAGAACTCCACAGGGTTTTGAAGTCAATGGAAGAGAGTCTTACAAACGGGAACGTTTCCCAAATTGATTTTGGCAACTCTGTCACGGTACCAAAATACATGAAAACAAAATTACAACTCTACATTATTTTTTTCCCTCTAATTGAATTAGAGCAATAATGAATAATTACTTTTCAAAAATAATTATTTTAGGCCACTGTGTATGCCTCAAACAAATCATCAAGTTGCTTCTTGACCAATGCCAACACTACCACCGATGCTACTGTCTCGTTTAGAGGAAGAACCTATGCAGTTCCAGCATGATCTGTTTAGCTTGGCTTGGCTTGGCAAATATACACGCCAAGAGATTTTTTATTCCATAAGATTTGACTACATACTCTTTTAATTAAATATTTGTTTGTGATGAATTATAGTTGATGTATCAACACACTTTGATGTATGGTTGTTACTTAATATTATAGTTGATGTATTAATACACTTTGTTTATGTTTTGAATTATATTAATTTGCTTGTTTATAGTACTTTTTTTTTAGTTTGATAATACGATGAATTTGTTTATTTTTTGAAATATTATAAATATTCGAATACAAAATAGATTAAAAAAATTGTATTTATTAAATTTATATTTATTTTGTATGAAAATAGGTTTATTTTTGTAATAGAAAAATAAAAAAAAATATTTTACCTTACCGACGGATTTACAGACGGATATTTTGTCTGTAATCAGAGTGTAGATGATTTTTCAAAGTTCAAATTACAGACGGAAAATCTGTCGAAAAGTTCGTCGCCTTCGAAAAAATGGATGCAGAATTTACAGAGAGAAAATCCATCGGTAACTGGTAAAAATCCGTCTGTAATTTTCCGACGGAAAAAAAATCCGTCGGTAAATAATTTCCGACGGGGCTTTTACAGAGGGACAAAATCCGTCGGTAATTTCGTCGTTAACCAAAAATCCGTCTGTAAATCTGTCTGTATTAATCCATTTTCTAGTTGTGCAAAATTATATTCTAATAATGATGATGATGATGACGATGATGATGATGATAATGGATTGTCTCATAATAATAATAATAATAATAATAATAATAATAATAATAATAATAATAATAATAATAATGACAACAATATAATTAATAATAATAATAACAAAAACAATAATAACAACAGTATAATAACAACCATAAACAAATAAAATTATTTATGAATAAAATAGTAAATATACTTATACATTGAGAATTATGCAGATCTTTAATAATATGCTCGTTAACTGATGTAAAATCACAAATTATTTTAATAAAGTTAAATTTCCATCCAAATAAATTTTACATCTTCTCTTACTACAGATATTTTTACTCTCCTCTCTATTTTAATAAATTTTGTGCTTCTCCTCTTATTCTCTTTTTCTTGCACAAAACATAGACAGAATAAATTATATAAAGGATAAATTTGTTCTCCTCACTCATACGTGTCAAACATGTACGTCCTTACACACCTGTAAAATGTAGGTTTTATTTTTTTTAGACACTACAAAACACAAGCTATATTTCGATGGCTTTAAGATAAGGAGAATATTCATATGATAACTTCTTTATATGAAGATGATATTATAAATTTTTAAATAATTAATTAAATATATTTAATCAAACATATTAATTTATCTAATGATCTATAATATTATTTTAATGTAAAAATATCATCATAAAAGTATCCACTTTAAGACAAAAAATGACCAAAACAAATAGAATTTGTATTCTTTATGATGATACATGTTTCAATGCGTGTTGAATCCATCGCTACAAAATACAATTTACGTTTTGCATGTCATTTTTTGTTTTCTTCTATCTACTAATCGTAATTTGCGTTTTGCAAGTATGTGAGGGATTAGTTTCATTTTTGTATAATATAATATGATACAATAAACGTGGATTACACCATTTTTTATGAGGAATAAGTGTAATAATTTGTGTCATATATGTGATAAGATTAAAATTATAATTTTAAATTATTCTATTAAAATTAATTTAAATTGTAATAATTTAATTAATAAATAAGTAATATGATGTATATTGTCTATTTTTTTTAAATTTGGTATTAAGTGTATTAACTCGAATGTAGCTATTAAATATATAAGAATTATGTTTAAATTATGAATTCTCTAAATGAAATTATCTCATTTAAAATATTTAAATTATGATTTCAATCATAAATTACAATTATGATTTAAAAAAAATTGATATGATATTACATTTTTTTCCTATTTCACTATTAATATACTGATATTATAAGTCTAAATTACAGTATTTTACTGAATTTTGGCTGAAAAAGAAAATAGTTATGTGTTTCTATCATTCAATTTATTTAATACACTATGTGCTAACACTAACGATATTTTTTAAAAAAATATATTGATAAAAATAGATATAATATGATTACAAATATAACATAAATAAATAAAATATATAAATAAATGCTAAATCAATTTGCTTACCAATGTCTTTGTTAAATTTATTAAATTAGAGAATAATTACATATTCGGTTGTTTGGTGATCATATAGATGATCAAGTAATTAAATTGTAAATTGATATCACAGTGTGCATCTTATTTTTTCTCATTTTTGAATGAAAGCGAGAATTGAGAGAAATAAGTAATAATATATAAAGAAAAAAAAATATTTTGCACTACAACTAACACATAATTATTACCAAAAGAAATATTCACATCAAAATATAAAAATTTTTCATACTGCAAATCATGAAGATCAATCACAATGTACTGGTCACTTCTTCCTATTTTTGACCATGATATAAGTTTTTCTTTTTCAGTCTAGAGTCTAATAACATCTAATTAAACAAAAAATTAAATTAAAAGTACCAAATTAAGAACAACTGAGTGATTAATATAGGAAATTATAACTTTATATGTGTATAAAATAAAGAGAATTTATTAATTTATTTTATATTAAACGATAAAACTAATAGTAGTATATTAATAAAAGGATATACCTTTAAAAAAAATTACAATACAACAACAGCAACAACAACAAAGCCTTGTCCCGCTAAGTGGGGTCGGCTACATGAATCAAACGACGTCATTGTGCACTGTCATGTATCATGTCTACAGAGAGACCGTTTACATGTAGATCTCATTTGACCACCTTATGGATGGTCTTCTTAGGTCTTCCTCTGCCTTTCGCCCTTTGTCCATCTTCCATCTCATCCACCCTCCTGACTGGATGTTCTATCGGTCTTCTTCTCACATGTTCAAACCACCTGAGACGCGATTCAACCATCTTTTCCACAATGGGTGCTACTCCAACTCTCTCCCTTATATCTTCATTCCTTATTTTATCCAATCGCGTATGACCACTCATCCATCTCAACATCTTCATCTCTGCCACACTCAACTTATGTTCGTGCTCCCCTTTAGCCGCCCAACACTCCGTACCATACAGCATAGCCGGTCTTATAGCGGTGCGATAGAATTTACCTTTAAGTTTTAAAGGCACTTTTTTGTCGTATATAAAACCAGATGCACTCCGCCATTTTGACCAACCTGCTTGGATCCTATGATTTACATCCTGTTCAATCTCTCCATTATCCTGTATGATGCACCCAAGATACTTAAAACTTTTAACTTTCTTTTTGTAGGATGTTTTCTCCAATCTTCACCTCTATATTGGGGTTTTCTCTTCTCAGACTGAACTTACATTCCATATATTCCGTCTTGCTACGGCTTATGCGCAGACTATACACTTCTAGAGCTTCTCTCCATAACTCCAACTTCTTATTTAGGTCTTCCCTTGGCTCTCCCATAAGGACGATATCATCGGCAAAAAGCATGCACCATGGCACAGGCTCTTGGATGTGTTCTGTGAGTACTTCCAAGACTAATGTGAAAAGGTATGGACTTAAGGATGATCCCTGGTGTAATCCTATACCAATAGGAAATTCCTCTGTCACACCACCTTGAGTCTTCACACTAGTTGTGGCCCCATCATACATGTCTTTAATTGCCCGAATATATGCGATCCTTACTCTCCTCTTTTCTAAAACCTTCCATAAGACCTCCATTGGTACCTATCATACGCTTTTTCCAAATCAATAAACACCATATGTAGATCCCTTTTATTACTACGATACATCTCCATCATCCTTCTTAATAGGTATATCGCTTTAGTGGTAGATCTGCCTGGCATAAATCCAAATTGGTTCTCTGTTACTTGTGTCTCTTTTCTCAACCTCCATTCTATCACCCTTTCTCATAACTTCATAGTATGACTCATAAGCTTAATCCCTCTATAGTTTCCGCAACTTTGTATATCCCCCTTATTCTTGTAGATAGGTACCAAGGTGCTCTTTCTCCACTCATCAGGCATCTTCTTTGACCTTAAAATCTTATTAAAAAGCTTGGTTAACCAGTTGATGCCTTTTTCTCCAAGACCCTTCCAAACCTCAATCAGGATATTATTAGGTCCTACTGCCCTGCCATTTTTCATCTGCTTTAGAGCCTCTTTTACCTCGAAGTCTCGAATCTTTCGATAGTAGTCAAAGTTTTGGTCTTCTTCCCTTGTGCATAATCGACCAAGGCTCGGAAGAGTCTTCTGTCCCTCATTAAATAACTCGTAGAAGTAGTTCTTCCACCTTTCATTAATCTTCTCCTCTTGAAACAACACCTCTCCATCCTTATCCTTTATGCACTTAACCTGATCCAAATCTCTCGTTCTTCTTTCCCGACTCTTTGCGATTCTATATATACCTTTTTCTCCTTCTTTCGTGCCCAAAGACTGGTAGAGACCCTCATATGCTCTTGTTCTTGCTTCACTTACAGCCACTTTTGTCTCTTTCTTAGCCGCCTTATATTTTTCCCAGTTATCTGCATTGCGGCATAAAGACCACTCTTTAAAGCATTCCCTTTTTATCTTTATCTTTTCTTGTATACTCGCATTCCACCACCAGGACTCCTTGTCTCTTGGTCCTATTCCTTTAGATTCACCAAAACTTTCTTTTACTGTTCTTCTAATAACTTCTGCCATCTCCCTCCACATCTCTTCCGCGCTTCCATTTCCATCCCACTTTGCCTCTTCTCCTACCCGTCTTAGGAAGCTTCTTTGTTCCTCACCTTTCATCCGCCACCACCTCGTCCTTGGGTTCTTCGTATGATGTCTTTTCCTCAACTTTTGCTCAACGCGAAAAATTCATGACGAGCACCCTATGTTGTGTTGTCAAACTCTCTCTTTACAGTTAATGCAAAATTTCCGGTCGACTCTCCTCAACAAGAAGAAGTCGATTTGAGAGCTTGTCATGCCACTCTTATAGGTTATAAGATGTTCGTCTCTCTTTTTAAAACATGTATTTACGATGAGAAGATCAAAAGTTGAGGAAAAGTCCAAAATAGTTTTACCCTCGGCATTGATCACCCCAAAACCATGGCCTCCGTAAATACTCCCATATCCAGTCACTTCTCTCCCAACATGGCCATTTAAATCTCCTCCTAAGAAAATCTTATCTCCCAAAGGTATGCCTTGAACCAAACTCTCTAGATCCTCCCAAAACCTTATCTTGTATTGTTCGTCCGAACCCACTTGCAGTGTATAGGCGCTAATCACATGGAAAGCACCTCCCTCTACCACAAGTTTGATAGAGATGATCCGATCTCCCACCCTCTTGACATCCACTACGTCCTTCTTCCACTGCTTATCCACAATTATTCCAACCCCATTCCTATTCTTCACCTTTCCTGTATACCAAAGTTTGAAACCAGAAGTATCTAACTCCCTAGCCTTTGCACCAACCCATTTCGTTTCTTGTAGGCACATAATGTCAATCTTCCTCCTTGTCATGGTGTCCACCACCTCCATGGACTTTCCTGTTAGAGTGCTTATGTTCCATGTCCCAAATCTCAACCTTATGTCGCTTCGACCTTCACCTTTTACTTTGTGAACTAGCTTATTTACCCTCGTCCGTTCACGAAAATGCGAGAACCCTTGCTCATTTAACACTACATCCGGGCACCGATGCAGCGGCTCTTGCTTTGACACCGTACTCGAGCCATACGGCGCGTTGCTTCCGGGCAACGACCTAACTTTAGTGCAATAATGTCTTTGATTCATGTTATGGGGTTCGGCTATATTTTTATGTTGGTTGCCAAAGACCTAACACAACCCTCCTCCTTTATCCGGGCTTGGGACCGGCTATGTACCGCAAGTGTAACATAGGCGGAGTTAAAAAAAAATTACAATACAATTTCAAATATTTTCATAAATAAACTGTTAAAATTTTTGTTATCGACAAAATGATGCTATTATATAATTTCTTGGCAAAACTTAAAATTTAAAGGAAAACAGTTTTATGTGGGTTAATATAAATTAACTACGTACCAAATAATTAGAATCGTTCATTTGTTTGTTTCAATATATCAGTACGGGCAAACAAATTAAAATTATTATCCGGAATTTTATGATCATCGACCGTATGTACTATATATGACTACTTTTTAAAATTAAAGATTTTTTGCACGTATGTACAATCGAAAGATATATTCCGCTTGATTCCTCAATCTCAAAATTTGAGAAGACATAGACCTTCTTTTCTACCAATTCATCATTCTCAAACATTTTTGTCAAATAATTCTTGATTGAATAATGAATTTTATCGTACTACAAAACAAATTAAATACAAAAGCGATTAACATCTATAAAGCTATTAAAAAGAGTTGTCTTTGATTTGTGGAATGGTATACTTATAAAATTAACTTAAAATACGAACTACAAATATTTTTAAGAATTTAATTTTGATACACTAACAGTGTGAAGTACTTTTATATGTGCATCCAATTACGTAATGACACATCAATAAAAATAACTACCTTTCACATTGACCACGTGAATGGTCATCTAAAAGAACAGATGTAATTGCACGACTGTAAAAATATTTTACACTATTAGTGTATCAAAATTAAACTCTATTTATAAACTGAACTTAGCATTACTTGAAAAAACTTAGTAAAAGAATCAACTATCATTTATTATAACTATTTCTATATAAGCCGTCTTATTCTTGTCAAACTTGGATGAGACTTCCTATAGCCTTATAATTCTGATCTTTATTTTTCATACTTTCTCGTCGTATAATCTACTATAAGTGATACTATTGATAGGATCGTAGACAGTAGCCATTAGGTATGAAAAAAAAAATAGAATAAAGACTATGTCGAAATTATAAATTTTTTAAATGATAAATATGAAAAAAATTTACTATTACTTCTTTTATATATTAATAATATATCAATATTTTAAAAAATATACCAATAATACTAATAGTTTAAAGATAATTGTATTATATTTATAATAGATTTAGTTATTACTCTAAATAAATAATATATTTAAAAACTAAAAAAAAAAGATTAGCGGTAATTATGTTTAGAATGTTCCCATATTTTTTTTATTTCTTTTTGCTTGCCATTTCTACACCGCAATATTAGATCAAGGAAACTCTAAATTTAAAATATAATAATGAATATGTCACGTAAGAAAAAAATAATGAGTTAAAAGGGAATATATATATATATAGAGAGAGAGAGCAAATACAAAAAGATATGTTATCGTAGTAAAATATCACACTATGAATAATTATATTTGTCAAGTAAATTTATTTATACACTATATCTATTATATTATTTTATGTAAAATTAAAATCTACTCTCCTAACTTAATATCATATACATATTTGCTCTCAACATTGTCCAAAATTAAATTGAAATTATGTCTAAAGTCTTAACACTGTAAACAGAGTATAATTAATATATAATATTTTAATAATTAAATATCTAAAATAAGTTAATAAATAACAATAATTAATACTTAAATAAAATATCACATATATATATATATATATTTGATATTCTTCAGAATTAAATTGACATCATGTTCAAAGTCTTAATATCGCAATTGGGGTATATATAATTATTACCTAAAATATTGAAAAGAAATTTTTAATAAATGTGAAAAATAAAAATAAAAAGAATTAATATATAATAATAGTGTTTAAATAAAAAATTGATAAAGAATAATAATTATAGGTAAAAATAGTATTTTTATTTTGGAGAAAAAAATATGAGAAATTATTTAATAACTCGTGCTATTCACATGATAATAAATTGTTCAATAACTTGTACCATGCACGTGATAAGGTTGAAATTATAATTTTAAATTATTTTATTAAAATTAATTTGAATTGTAATAATTTGATTAATAAAAAAATAACATGTTATGTGTTCGTTTTGTCTTAACTTAATCTAATGTTAAGTGTATCAACTCTAATATAGTTATTAATCGTTTTTGTTAATCTACTTTTTTTTTCTAAATTTATGATTAAAATAACAATTATAAATATTAATAATTAAACAAATCATTATATTATAATTATTTACATTTTATTGCCGAAATAAAAAACGTACTATTTTTTTATTTAAATATTTTTTTATTTATGCTACCACTATATATTGATTGTTTAGTCAATAATTTTTTTATTGGTAGGATATATTTATTTATTTTGTTTAAATAAAATTTAAACAATATTTAAACAAGATAAATAAATATATCCTATCAATAAAAAGAAAAAAAGATGATACATATATCCAAGAAAAAAAATAAACTTAAAAATCGAAAAAAAGAAAGAAATTTCATATTAAAAAAATTTAAAAATAACCTATCTAAAAGAATGGTCATAATATATAAATTGAGGCAACAATTTAAATTTTTCTAAAACTAATTTAATCAAATACTAATATTAAAACTAAATTATTTAAATAATATTTAATCTATTCTAGTCCTTAAATACGTATAGATTAGAGTCATTCTAGTAACAACAACCAACCGAAATAACATCATAAGATCGAATATTTAGAATTCGTATAAATTCAGACCATCTTCTTGTTAAAATTGTCAAACTAAATTGACCTTTATTTTTCTCAATGGTATTGCATTAATGCACCAGAAGGCCGGTAGTTTGCAAAAAAATCACAATATGTTATAAAATTATTTTTAATACAAAAACTTAAGAGAAGAAAATTTAAATATAGTACCAATCTTTGAAATTGCATCTTTAAATTTGACACGAATTTTCTAAAATTGAACCTAAATTAAGAAAATTCAATCTTATTATATGCTCCACTTTGAATATTTTCGGACAAACGTAAAAAGCGTGGAGGAAATGTAACTTGAACTTGACCTACAAAACTCTTTAGAAACAATTGCTCAATCAAAGAATAATAACAAATTAAAAAAAAGAATGCTTTGCCTCTTAGATTTAGACTTACAAACCGCAAAAGAAACATTATATATAATCTTTAGTAGTACAAAAATAATTATAGAAATTAATTATTGATATCAATATCAATTTACCACTATCAACATTAGTATCATATTTATGGCAATTAAATTATAAAATTATGTTAATTTTTTTATTTTTAATTATTGATATCTTAATCCTTTTAAAATATATTTTATCTTTTTAAAATATAATGTGCGTGTTGTTTAGACCTTTTCTATTATTATTATTATTATTAATTGATATCAATATCAATTTGTCACCATTAATGTACGTATCAATTTGTCACTAATTATACTTGATTTAAAATAATAAATAAAAATATTAATGATTGACAATTAGTATTATACAATTAATATAATAATTAGAAATTTGGATCCTCTAAATTTTGAATTTTTACTTTAGAGAATAAAGTATGATCTCTCACTCTTGAATAGTTTCTCTCTCATATTTTCTCTTGGTCTCACCTATAAAATAAATGGTGAAAGATCGTACTTTATCTTCTAAAGTAAAATTCAAAATTTAGAGGATCCAAATCTAATAATTAGTATCAACTTGTATCAACGTGTATATCAACTTGCATAATAATTAAGAATTAGAATTATATAAATTAATATAATAATTAGAATGATTAAAAATATTTAATGATTGATAATTAGTATAATAATGTATTAAATATTAATTTTTATATAATTATAAAAAAGACATATAAAATAAGTAAATATAAATGATTGACAATAATATCTAAAATAAGTAAATTAAATAACAATAATTAGAAAGAAATCTTTAACAAATGTGAGAAATAAAAATAAAAGAAATTGATAAATAATAAATATAAATATATTAAAGAATAATATTTTTATTTTGGAGAGAAAAAAATTTATGAGAAGATGACACCTTATCTTTATTAGTTAAAAAAACCTAATTTTAGTAAATTAAATAGATTATTATTATTATTATTATTATTATTATTATTATTATTATTATTATTATTATTATTATTATTATTATTAAAAAGATTTATAAGTACAGAATAATCCCTGCATTAAGTCACAAAAAAAATAACATGTGTATTAAAAAGAATTTTATCATGGTTAGAAGAATCCGTACTATTAGCATATTATTATCATATCATATCATATCATATATCTGTAATATAAATGGATCACCGTAACTTGCCACTAATAAAATTATTGTATAATGAATAAGAATAAGAATTGTATCAATATAATTAAAATTAATATAATTAAAAATATTTTTGATTGATAATTAATTTAATAATATATTAAATATTAATTTTATATAATTATAATAAAGATATTTTTATAAAATAAATTTAGAAGAGAAAATAATGCATTCATTTTGGAGAAAAAAAAAGCTCATGAAGAGATGACACATCACCTTCATTAGTTGGGGAAAAAACCAAATTTTAGTATATTAAGTAGATAGATAGATGTTAGAGGGTCAAAAGAATTAATTGTTTTTTGCCATCAAGATGTTTAAAAGTGTAGGATAAAATATGTTATTTATTATATCTATTATACATTACTAATTTTACAACTAAAATGTGTCACATGTCACTTTTTTGTAATTGAAATCAAATATTCCCCCCCCCCTCTCTCTCTCTTACACTTATTCTATCTTTTTTATATATATCATTATCAATGATTAATTACAAATTTAACAATCAAAATATACCTAATTAGAATTAAAATTAAATTAAATTAAAATTAAAATATTAAAATATAGTAATATTATATTACTAATTTAATAACTAAAATATGTCACATAACATTCTCTCGTTAAGAGTAAGATAAAATATTTTTCTCAAAAGTTAATAAACTCTCTTCCTTCATCCTCCTATCTACCCTTCTCTATTTTTCTCTACCTTCTCCACTCTATCTATAACTTATAATTTATATTTTATATTACTAATTTGACAAATCAAAATGTGTCACGAAGTATTCTTTCATTATAATTAAAATAAAATTTTTATTCCAAAATTAACAAACTCTCTCTCTCCTTTTTCTTTATCTTTCTCTTTCTTTTCTCTTTCATTCTCTATATCTCTCTACTTTTCCGTTTTACAAAAAAAAAATTAATAAAATAATATAATATAATTCAAATAAATTCATAAAACTATAAGAAATATATTAAATTTATAATTAAATATAATTAAAAAATAATCTAATAATGTTATTCACATAAAAATATATTATTATAATATGTATACTTTTTTAGTTTTTTATTTAATTTTAAATTTTATCACTTATCTTTTTAATTTATATTTTCAATTCTCTTCCTTCAAATATTTATTACATAGAATTTAAAAAATACTAATGATACGATTAATAATTAGAATCAATATTCAATTGTTTCAAAAAAATATTCTTAAGTTAATTTTATAATTATCAATATAATTTTTTATACTAATATTTAATTATATTTTTAAATATAGAAAGAGAAAATATATTATTTTTTAATAACAAGTATAAAATTTAATTATGTTTATTTGTACAACAAATATAATACTTAATCATATGTAAAAGTATACACATTAAATTCTTTCGAGTTTTAGATAATAAATGTTAAAATTAATTATTAATAAAAAAATAATTTTTTTCACATGAAAATACAGTAACTAAAAATCTTATTATTTGATTTTTTTTTATCTATGGAGATAGGATCTTCTTAGCTTATAAGAACTTTTTTCTATATGATCTTTTTGTAAAAGTAGTTTGATATTATAATCTTTAATTTTTTGTCATAATCTATAATGTCAAGACAAAATCAACATAATTTCAAAAAATTTATATTCCCGTAATATTATTACGGGTAAAAATACTAGTATATTATTAAAATTACAACCGAAATATATATACCACATATTACTTTCTCATTACAATTAAAATTCAATCTTTCTCTCTAAAATTAACGAGCTCTCTCTCTCTCTATATATATATATATATATATATATATTGAAGAAAATCTCATGCCCTAAGCTGTTCAAGCTGTGATGTTGATGCTTTGATGAACCAGAAGGGATCAAGAGAGGGAGAGAAATAAGTTCTTCTCATTGTTGGAGAGAATGAAAAATCCCCCTTAGAAAATATTTGTTGAGTTATTACACCTGATATACTATGTACTTTTTTATGTACTCTCACTAAAAAATAATTACAATGGTAAACCTATTATTGATAAAGAAATAATCTAGGTAACACCCTCCCGCAAGCTAGAATTGTGTAAATCTAACAATCCTAGCTTGGAAATATTAGCAAGAAAAGGACCCGGTGGCAGAGCTTTGGTAAGAAAATCAGCAAGTTGATCCTTGGAACGAACTGGCATAAGATGAATGAGACCAGACAAATGCTTTTCACGAACAATGTGGCAGTCTACTTCAATGTGTTTAGTTCTTTCATGAAAGATAGGATTATTGACAATGTGAATGGCTGACTGGTTGTCACAGAATAGAGTGATAGACTTTTGAAGCGGCAAGCCAATGAAATCCATTAAGAAAGATAACCAACTAGCTTCACAAGTGGCAACAGCAAGAGACCTATATTCAGCTTCTGCAGAGGACTTGGCAACTGTGGTTTGCTTCTTACTCTTCCAGCTAATGAGCGAGTTCCCAAGCATGAAGCAATAACCGGAAACGAGCGACGAGTATCGGCACAGGTAGCCCAGTCAGCGTTGGCAAATCCAGTGAGATGCAGATTAGAAGTAGAGGAGAAGAAGAGACCAGTTGCAGGTCGGCCTTTTAAATATCGGAGTACACGAAAAGCAGCCTGTAGGTGAGAAGTGGTTGCACAGTCCAAAAATTAGCTCAAACGTCCCACATCATAAGAGATATCGGGTCTAGTGTTTGTGAGGTAAAGGAGTTGGCCGATGAGCTGTTTGTAAACAGTGTTGTCTGTTAAAATGGTACCTGATTTCTTTGAGAGTTTCTGACTATAATCAAATGGAGTAGAGAGAGGCTTGCAATCTAGATAGCCAAAATCTCTGAGAAGGTCCATGGTGTACTTCTGCTGATAAATGTGAATTCCAGAGTTAGAGTGTGCTACTTCCATTCCCAAGAAGTATTTGAGATCACCAAGATCCTTTATTTTGAATTTGTCATCCAAATCTTGCTTGATGGAATTGATTTCACCAATGTCATTCCCGGTTAAAACCAAGTCATCAACATATACTAGAATGGCAGTGAAGCTTTCAGATTGTTTCTCGATGAAGAGTGAATGATCATAAAAAAACTGCTTATAACCAGCATCCACAAGAGTCTGAGTGAGCTTAATGTTCCATTGCCTGCTTGCTTGCTTAAGTCCATATAGAGATTTTTGTAATTTACAAATCAAATCTGGTTGTGACACAGCCAAACCGGGTGGTATCTTCATATAAACTTCTTTGTCCAAATCTCCATGAAGGAAGGCAGTGTTGACGTCCAACTGTTTCAAATGCCATTTCTTTGCCGCTGCTAATGCTAACATTACTCGTAGGGTAGTCATTTTGACAACTAGACTAAGAGTATCACCATAATCTACTCCTTGCACTTGAGTGAATCCTTTTACAACTAGCCTCGCTTTGTGTCTCTCTATGGTGCCATCGGAATTGAATTTTACCCGAAAAACCCATTTGCAACCCACAGCCTTCTTGTCTTTTGGGAGTTCAGTGAGACACCAAGTTCTGTTCTGATCTAGAGCTGTCAATTCATCTTGTATTGCCTTTCTCCAACATTCATGTGCAGCCGCTTCCTCATAAGTGCTAGGTTCTTGAGTTGAGGTGATGGCTAGAGAAAGTGACTTATATTTTAGGGTTAGTTTATCATATGACAAGTGTTGTGAGATAGGATATAAAGAATTAGAGTTGGCAACGTTGCTAGAGTGAGCTGTGTGGGTTGTCATACAATGATAGTCCTTCAAATAAGCAGGCGATTTATTGACTCTTTCAGACTTTCTAGTAATGCAGTCATGTGTGATGTCAGAGTGTTGTGATGCAGGTGCATTATTAGTGTGTGGTGTGGTAATGGGTGCAATGGTGTGTGAGAAAATTGGTGAGTGCATTGAGCTTGAGAAATGTTCATTTGAATCTATGAGTGTGGTATGTGTGGGTGATTGCAAATGATGTGTGGATGGTGTATCATATTGAAAAAGATCAATGCATTGTGGAGTACGAATGGGTACCACAGAAATGTCAGTGCTAGTGGAATGTAAAAATGGAAAATGAGTTTCATAAAAAATTACATTTCTGGATATAAAAATTTTCTTTGATTTTAAATCAATAAGTCGAAAACCCTTTATTCCTAATTTAAAACCAAGAAAAGCTGTTTTTCTGGCTCTTGGGTCTAATTTTGTTCTTGAATTTGTTAATGTGGAGGCATATGCAAGAGAACCAAATACTCTTAAATATGAAAGGTCAGGTAAGTTACCATACAAAAGCTTATAAGGACTAGCATTATCCAGGTTAGTGCTGGGCAGCCTATTAATTAGGTGAATGGCATGAGCAACTGCGTATTGCCAAAAATAATGTGAAATTCCTGATTGAAATAGTAGTGCTCTAGCAACACCTAAATATGCTGGTATTTTCTCTCTACAATCCCGTTTTGCTCTGGTGTTTCTACACAAGAAGTTTGGTGTAAAATTCCAGTTGATGCAAAAAAGGATTTTAGAGTGAACTCTGGCCCATTGTCGGTCCTTATACACTTAACTTGTTTTTCAAATTGTACTCTGACAAAATTCACAAAATTAATAACCAATTGTGATGCTTCAGATTTGGTTTTCATAAAAAAAATCCAAGTGAATTTGCTCTTGCCATCCACCACAGTAAAAAAATACCTATGTCCTTCATTGGAAGGGACAGAAATAGGACCCCAGATATCCATATGAACTAAGTCAAAACAATCTTTTATTTTAGTTGTACTAAGATTAAAAGATAATTTCTTTTGTTTTGCAAAATGACATGAATCACAAGGAAATTTTGAAGCAATACAATCTATAAAAGGATAATACTTCTCCAGAAAAATCAATTTATGCATGGGTATGTGTCCTAATCTAAGATGCCAAATGTTGTTGTGCTCACTGTGTGAATGTGTGGTGGGATGAGTAGTAGTCGTAGTTGCCGCCAATGAAGCTTGCTTTGTTGGAAAAGAGGGAAAGTGAGAGAATTATGGTTCTCTACTCATTGTATATAACCCTTCTATACACTCAGCAATGCCAATCATTTTTGATGTGGATCTATCTTGTATCTCACAATACTTATCATTAATATTGATTAACAGTTGACAATGTAAGTTTGAGGTTAACTTTAACATAGATATCAGTTTAAAATCAAAAGAAGGAATGTATAAAACATTTTTGAGAAAAAAATTTTTAGAGAATGTGATTGTGCCAATGATGGTGCTAACAGTTTTGGTTCCATTTGGCAATATCACATTGATTGGATCAATATTTTGAAAACTTGCAAAATCTTTTAAGTCAAAAGTCACATGATCTGTTGCACCGGAATCAATGACCCATAATGCAGATTTTGGAGTGATAATGCTCATAATTCTCGCATTAAAATATAATGCAATGGTTTTACCTGGAGTGGAAGTTTGAATGGAATTAGTCAAAATTTGATTTGCATTATGAGGTTGTTGCTGCACACTTTTGTCTTTGATCAACTCTAATAAGGCAAATCTTTGCTCTGGAGTGAATCCAGATCTTGATATTCCAGTGTTCTCTTGGAGACAATTGAGCTGGAATTGTTTATTTATCACTGAGTATATCATCATGCCCTTCAGTGATCACGTGATTGATGGTAGTGTTATGTTGCTGCCATTGATAGAAATGGGAGGAGTATCCATGCTTCTTATAGCATACATCTTCTGTGTGGCCTTGCTTGTTGCAATGAGAGCAAGCCAATATAGCTCCACGACCTCTGCAATGGGAGGATCTGTTTGCCATGTTTGCTATTTTGAGAAATCAATGAATCACAGAGTAATAGGGATTCAGATCTTCTTCCTTCCAACTCGTTGATCGGAACAACTATGTTCACCAAGAAAGAATCTTGCGAAATAGCCTCTCATCAAACTCTATTGGATGAGTTTGAAGGAAGAGGTAAGAATGGGGAAAAAAATGTCGAAAGAAAAATTAGGGATAGAAAGAAAATGGTAAAATTGGATTGATCTCAATTCACAACTTTTTTTTTTTTTTAATAATTTGATTCACAGCTTGGTTGCTCTCCACGCTCACCGCACCATAAAAAAAATCTCATGCCCTAAGCTGTTCAAGCTGTGATGTTGATGCTTTGATGAACCAGAAGGGATCAAGAGAGGGAGAGAAATAAGTTCTTTTCATTGTTGGAGAGAATGAAAAATCCCCCTTAGAAAATATTTGTTGAGTTATTACACCTTATATACTATGTACTTTTTTATGTACTCTCACTAAAAAATAATTACAATGGTAAACCTATTATTGATAAAGAAATAATCTAGGTAACATATATATATATATATACTATGTACTTTTTTATGTACTCTCACTAAAAAATAATTATAATGATAAACCTATTATTGATAAAAAAATAATCTAGTATATATATATATATCATTCCTTGCTTCACCCATTTTAAATCTCCTATATATCATTATCAATAACTAATTACTTACAAATTATAAATTTAATAATTAAATTATGAAATATAACATTATCTAATTATAATTAAAATTAAAATCGGGATATTGAAATTAAAATTGAAATACAATTATATTATTTTACTAATTTAACAACTAAAATATGTCATATGACGCTCGCGTTAAAATTGAGATGAAATATTTTTTTCCAAAACTAATACTTTCTTTCTCCATCTTTTTATATACTTAATTCTGCTTCTCTATTTCTCTCTACCATTCTCACTCTATATATAACTTATAATTTATAATTTATATTATTAATTTGACAAACCAAAATATGTCACGAGATATTCTTTCATTACAATAAAAATAAAATCTTTCTCCCTAAAAGTAACAATTAACTCTCTCTCTCTCTTCCCTTATTCTTCTTTATCTTTCTCTCTCCTTTTTCTCTTATTCTTTCTCGCTCTATATTTTTGTTCTACCAAAATAAAATTAATAAAATAATATAATTCAAATAAATTTATAAAATTATAAAAAATATATTAAATTTATAATTAAATATAATTAAAAAATATTCCTTAATATTATTCACATAAAAAATATATTATTATTATTATATACACACTTTTTTAATTCTTTATTTAGTTTTAAATTTTCACAACTTTTCTTTTTAATTTATATTTTTAGTTCTCTTTCTTTAAATATTTATTACATATAATTTAGAGAGAATAATAATGTACGTTGTGATTAATAATTAGAATCAAGATTCAATTGTTTCAAAAAATATTTTGAGATAATTTTATAATTATCAATATAAACTTTAATTTTTTAGACTAATATCTAACTGTATTTGTATATATAGAGAGAGAAAATATATTTTTAAATAATAAGAATAAAAATAAATTAGTTTTGATTGTGCAACAGAATTAACACCTAATCAAATATAAAAGTATAACCATGAAATTTTTTTAAATTTTAAATAATAAATATTAAAATTAATTTTTAATAAATAATTAAACTCTTTCATATGAAAATAATAACTGAAATACTTATTATTTGATTTCGGAGACCTGGATCTTCTTAACCAACATGAACTTTTGTCCTCTACGATTTTTTTATAAAAGTAGTTTGATTCTATAAATTTTTTCTCTCATAATCTATAATGTCAGGATAAAGTCAATATAATTTTAAAATATTTATTTTTCCCGTAATGTTATTACTTATTACGGACAAAAAACTCTAGTTGAATTACTGAACTAAAAAATTGGATCGATCATTAAAAGTGATAATAAAAAATAATAAAATTGGATGATTCTCTAGTTTTTTTTTATTCTTTTTTAAATTAATTTCTGTACGTCGGTATGTTGAATTACTGAACCAATACCAAAAAGAAAAAAGAATTATGGAACCTCATATATTATTTAAAAAAATCATTAATCGTATCATTTAATATTATTGAAGGATTCATTTAATTAAATGTAATAAAAAAGAAGAAGAATTCATTTAATTCGACGGGTGAGGATAAATAAAAGACAGATCGGCACCGGTAGTGATATTTATTGCTGTATTTGACTACTCCTTCACTTTGATATTCTACCTTTTCTATTTCAATATTTACCTATTACTTTTGAGAAATTCTTACATGGATTCGTTCGCACAGATCACGTGAAAAGTTAGTAGAGTTATATGTGCATTTTTTTTTATTAGAAAACGAATTATAATCAATGGTAGAAAAAAAAATTGCATAAAAAATTAATTATTAAATTAATTATACATTTATGATGTAAGAATTGTATTTGTGAAGAACTTAAAAAAATGGAGTAGCATGTGAGATAGGATGAATATGGGTTATAAATAGTGGGCGGCATTGTGGCAAGGAAGCTTCGCATCAGAATCGAATGAAAAATGGGCTCATCAAATGCCTTTGGCTGGGCTGCAACAGATACCTCTGGTCAGCTCTCTCCCTTCCATTTCTCAAGAAGGTATCTTCTTCTTCTTCTTCTTCTTCTTCTTCTTCTTCTTCTTCTTCTTCTTCTTCTTCTTCTTGTTGTTGTATAGTTGTATATGTCTCACTACTTAATTACTATTACTATTATGTTTGCAGGGAAAACGAAGCTGATGACGTCACTCTCAAAATCCTCTTCTGCGGGGTTTGCCATTCCGATCTGCACACAATCAAGAACGACTGGGGTTTCACTACTTACCCCGTTGTCCCTGGGTTCGTTCTTTTCTTCCTCTTTTTCATTTTCCAATATACTCTCAAACTTCCAACTCTTTCTCTACCTATCTTACTCCTCCACTCTTTCTCTCTCTTTAATTTTTTCATGCTTAATCCCACCAATCACCAACCGTTCTTTTCTTTCCTGGCTTCAATCTTTTTTAAAAACTGCAGATGATCAATATTATATAAAATATAGATATAAATAAGAGTAAAAAATGCTTACGAATGCTGCCCCAAAAAGATCCTCTCTATTTGTCACCTAAAATTCAACAAAAATAAAAAATTTATCTTTTATAAACGATAACTAATTTTTGTATCTTACAAAATATGTATGCATTTGATTTGTAATTTTATAAGAATATTTAGATAATTATTTTAAAATTATATAAAAAAATTACTTTGTTAAAATTATCATATTTTAAAGATAAAATATGTCTTACCTTTTTAATCCGATTTTTAAATTATCGGATCATCATCGTCATCATAGTTTGAAATATTTTTATTTTTATTTTTATAATTTAAAAGTACTTTTCAATAATTTGAAAGTGATTTTTTTGTTGGTTTACAACAGCAACTTTATTAGTGTTGTTGGAGAGAGAGAGAGAGTGGGACACACATAACCGTTGAGTCGTTGCCATCATTAACAATCTCACTCTCCTGTCTCCTCTTTGGTCACCCTCGGGCCTCCGCCAGGGACTCCCTCAGTCGGTTCTTTTTTGGATTCATTTCTTCATCCACATAAATCTCTTCTTTTTTGGATTCATTTTTTGCCACAGTATTTATTATTGGAAAAATATCATCAATAGTTAAAATAATTAAAATATCAGTATTCTTGATATACTTAAAATTTTTTTTTTATTATTTATTATTTAGGGTTAACTGCAAATAATCTCTTCTTTTTTTTTTTTTGGTATTCTAACATTGGATTTTATTAAATATGTGAATTGACCCCAAAATTTCTCCTTATTAAAGCATTTAGTGAAAATAAGTGTGTCGTACTCCTTTAATTTTGGATTATAAGAAAATTTCCTTTTAATTATTGTTATTTTTAAATATGAAATTTTGATGTCATAAGCTTGATACCGTTGTCATAAATCCTGTTTTTGCTCCCATCAAGGGGACCACTCTATCCACATTGCACTGATAGTGATAAAAAACAATTATTATCACAACAGTAATGATAGATAATAGAATATGAGTTGATTTTGTGCAATGTAATTAGTATGATTCACAATGGATTTATATAGTAAGAAGAAGATTTTTTAGATGTGTCTTTATCGTAACTCTACAGGGCTAAAATAATAGCATTAACACAAACCCTTTTTAAGCGGCAGAAATCCTTTCAGTAAACAGGAACCTAAACTAAACAAAACAATAGAATCTAACTCCTCAGGGTACAGACAAATAAATAAGACTACAAGCCAAGCAAAACTAAAAGTAAATTGGTTTGTTTATTTATTTTAGGTATGTGATTAGTGCAAACAATTTCTTTATAAGGTGGATTTTATATGAAATAGTAGTAAACTTGAATAACGAATAATAATAGTTGGAGGCAAACATTTCTATTTGTGAAGGATGCAATATGATTTCAGGATGTGAGTTTAAGTTGCATTGTGTTTTGCAGGCATGAAATTGCTGGTATTGTGACAAAAGTTGGAAGTAATGTGACAAAATTTAAGGAGGGGGATAGAGTTGGAGTTGGTGTAATAGTGGACTCATGTAAGGAATGTGAGTGTTGCCAGCAGGATCTGGAGAATTACTGTCCTAGAACTGTGTATACCTATAACTCTCCTTATAAAGGGACACGAACCCAGGGTGGCTACTCCGATTTCGTGGTTGTTCACCAGCGCTTTGTGCTTCGATTTCCCGACAACTTACCCCTTGATGCCGGTGCCCCTCTTCTGTGTGCTGGGATTACTGTGTATAGCCCAATGAAGTATTATGGGATGACAGAGCCCGGCAAGCATTTGGGAGTGGCCGGCCTCGGCGGCTTAGGCCACGTTGCCATCAAATTTGGCAAAGCATTTGGTCTCAAAGTTACTGTCATTAGTGGCTCTCCCAACAAGGAAGCTGAGGCCATTCACACTCTAGGGGCTGATTCTTTCCTTCTTTCCTCTGATCCTGAAAGAATGAAGGTGAGGTAGCGTGTATCACAAGGAATTAGCCAACCATGTTGTTGTGTACAAAAATGGATGGCAACTCAATTTATGTTATTTTTGCACATGATTCATGCAGGCTGCCATGGGAACAATGGATTATATCATCAGCACGATTTCCGCCGTCCATCCGCTGGCTCCCCTGCTTGGTCTGCTGAAGCTGAACGGAAAGCTGGTCAATGTAGGGCTGCCTAGCAAGCCGCTTCAGCTTCCTATCTTCCCCTTGGTTGGAGGTAAGTAATCAGGAAACCAAGAATTCACATTTCTAGTACTATAAACCTGTATGGATTTAGTCATTGGAATGAAAAGTGTAAGTCATGTGCAGGAAGGAAGCTTATAGGGGGAAGCAACTTTGGAGGGCTGAAGGAGACTCAGGAGATGCTTGATTTCTGTGCAAAGCATAACATAACTGCAAATATTGAGCTGATTAAGATGGATGAGATCAACACTGCTATCGAAAGGCTCAGCAAATCCGATGTTAAATATCGCTTTGTTATTGATGTTGCAAACTCCTTATCTTCCAGTAACATGTAGAACAAGCTTCCTTCAACTCTTTCATGTCTCAACTTTAAGCGTCTCAGTTTGTGGTCATAGAATAAACCTTAAGTGTGCTGTTTTGTTGACTGTTTCTTATTTAGTTGTATCATGCTATTGTTTCTTTAGTTGTTTGGACTATTGAAAAATAAACCACAATCTACTTTTGTTGACCACCGGAACCCGACTAAAGCTTCATGAAGAGTATATACAATGCCATTGTTGAGTTATTCTGGAAGCATTCCATAAGTATTAATTGAGTTCTATTCTTTTCTTTTTGGTTTTTCACTGTATATCCTCTAACCCGGCAAGTCAACGATTAATCTGTCACGAATTTGATCTCTATTTAAGAGTCTCCCCTTAGACAATAAATTGCACCATACACAACGCGGAATCGAACCATCGAGTTCTATTCTGGTTGAGACTTTTTCATTTAACTATTTAGTTCAATTCTAATTTGCAAACAAACTTTCTTATTAATGCAGCTTTGCATTTCCTATTTATCTTTGCCATGAGTTATCTGTATACGACGAAACGTTCTCCTATTTGAATGAAACAATGGGGAGAAGTTGATTAGTTGAATACCCAAAGAGGAAAAAGAAATATATGGAATTAAAGTGTACTATACCCTTACCAATAAGGCAATGTAATAAAAGAGTTGTGCTATATTCTTTTGGGTAGGGGCGTACGGGAGAAGAAAAAGAAAGTCCACAAGCCTGTAATTTATGCCTTTTTCTTTTTGTGCACGGCGGCGGATCGTGATAGTCATGGTCAATGAGCCATCCATTATATCTACACAAATAGTCACATAATTGGAATTAATAGCTGTTCACATTTTCAATCTATTTTTAATTTAGTTTAGTACATCAAAAGCAAGTATTTAAATCCCTAAAATCACTCCAAAAAACGAAGAAAAATAAAATACCGGCAATAAACATTTTATGTTATCTTACAAGATGGACTTTGCTAAAAAAATAACAATAATTGCACACCCTAAATACAAAATTATAAATAAATAAATAAAAGAAGCTAGTTTGATTTATTAACTATTGTTTTCATTCTAATATACCGCATACATATACCTATTTTAGAGTTGCCAATACTTTTCAACGAAGAATGGAGTAAGAATGTCAAAGAAGAAATCATCATTATCCGCAGCACGTTGGAGTATTTTGCCCTTCATCTCCATACATTATACATATATATAGCCTCAGGCATCAACCATTGAATTCCAAACCTTGCAATAAACATTTTGGAAATACAACCTCCAACCTGCAGCAATGGTGCTGCTACCCATCTTGCATGTAACCCTCTTGCAATTAACACTGGCCTCATTTTCAGCAGCCATTGATCCAACACAAGGGTTCACCCAACTCCCAATAAGCAACTCAAATTTCCAGGTCCAAAAGCCTTACGATGTTCCACAAAACCAGCGTTACACCTTCATAGATGGGGTTCATAAATTCTGGGTGTACTCCACCGACAAGCCTTTCGAACCATCCAGCACCACCCTGCCACGAACCGAGATTCGCATTACGGTGAGTTAACATGAAGTCATTAACATTATAATAAGCAGGCTAATTAAGTTGATTAATTAATTTTCAGGGATATGATTATACATCCGGTGTGTGG
The DNA here is from genome assembly GCF_059453495.1 of Arachis ipaensis. NCBI lineage: Eukaryota > Viridiplantae > Streptophyta > Magnoliopsida > Fabales > Fabaceae > Arachis > Arachis ipaensis. Next base: position 127,239,714 of record NC_142438.1, read on the forward strand.
CAATTTGAAGGGGACTTTTACGTGCCGAGTGGAACAAGCGGTGTGAGCATCATGCAAGTGTTCGGTGGAAGCTCCTCTGCCACAACGTTGCAGCTTAGGGTGTATGATGGTTCTCTTAAGGCTTATAGGGATCCTGTTGTGCTGGACAACATCTACAATAGATGGTTCAGGCTGAATGTGATTCATGATGTTGGTGCCAACAACGTCAAGGTTTACATTGATGGGAATCTCAATTTTGATGGTGCTGGTCGTGGACCCGGTACTTTCTACTTCAAGTTTGGGGTTTATACTCAGAATGATCCTTCCAACTATATGGAATCTCGTTGGAGGGATATTAAACTCTTTAGAAAGTAGTAATAGTACTTGCTTTTAATTTGGTGTTTACATTGAATAAGAAACAAGAACTACTTGTTATATGTTACCAGCTTTGACTATTAAATAATATATTATATTATGTAAGTTCCATTGCTCTTACACATAGAAACACTATGATTGATGATTGAGCATTGTTGGTAGCTAAGTCCTAAGTGAAATTTGAACATCAGGGGAAGGGGAAGGGGCGAAGGCAGGAGAAGAAGCAGAAGCATCACAGTAGCCACGTAAATAATGGGCTTCCTGAGGAGTGATGCCCAAGGAAGTGAGCAACGCAGGCCAGCAATTATGCGTGATGAGGGTGATTGCAGAGCAACATTTGTAGCTAATATGAGTGACGCCGCCATTGCTGAAGTAAAGGAGGATTTCATTCGAACAAGATCTCAGCTCCACCAACGACTTCAAGCAATCCGCCTGCTCCACTCCTCCTCCGTCCTTTGATGCCGTTCCGTACACGACAAGACTCAATACCATCAACAAAATTCCCTCTTTCAGACCCATATATGCTGCAAAATTCGGATTCACGTTTTTTCCTTTCTTGAGTGCACATGCAAGATGGCTTCTCTCACCATCTACTTATATAACTATAGTCAACCCTTCTTATGGATTGTAACTCCCAACTTTCAGGCTTCAGGGGAATACAGAAAAGATCCACTATGCACATTACATAAATACATAATCAATTGCGTTTAATTTTCCACTAATATGCCACTATGCCACCTTTCAATCTTCCATCCAATTTAGAATCAAATAAAGATATCAAAAATAAAATCAGCCAATATCTAAGACCAGGTTTCGGTCAAGACAAATTCAGTTTCATCATGTCTATAAATATTGACGACACCATCCCCCCAAAAAGAATTTTTTTTTTTTTTTCTCTGGGTTTTTGGTGTTTTAGGTGTTGCTCTTTTCTTTTATTAGACTTGTAAAAGAGAAAAAAAAGGAGTAACCAGACCATTTTTTCATTTTGCTTTATTAAACGTATTAAGGATTTAAGTACCAAAAAAAAGGTATTAAGGATTTAAGGCCGACTTGCTTAGGCCATTTGTTTATAAGATGAACAGTTATTGGAAATGTGTTATGTCGAAATGGGCTGTAGCCCAAATCTTAAATGGAGTGGTGCTGACTGCTGAGGCAGGGAACGGGTGGCTGGCTAGTGGCGACTGCCTACTATCCAGTCAGTCAGTCACCAGTGTTATCAAACTCGAATAGACTCAGCTGAATCGGCTGGAAATCCAGTCACTCGTTCACTTGGCCGAACTGAGCCACTCTTTGAACGGTCTTTTATTTTTTGGACTGAACTTAACTGTCTAAACTCTAAAATCTAAACATCAAGCCCGGTGGAAACCAGATCGACCCGTACAGGTTTTAGCAAATTCGGTGACCCGTACGGTTTAAATAACCCGGAACCCGGAAAGGATCATGCTTAATTTTTTTTCCGAAAACGGTGTCGTTTGTGAATGCCCTAGCCCTCAGTCTCTCTTCTCTCGAGTCACCACTCTCGCCACCGGCCTCAGAGTCTCTTTTTCGTCACCATCTCTCTCTCGACCTCAAGCTCTCTCCCCACTCTCACGGCAGGTGTTGTCGCACTCAGGCTCTCTTGGCTCCTGTCTCGCTCACTCACTCACTGTCTCGTACTCAAGCTCGTCGTTGCGCTCTGTGTCGTCATCTCCCACTCAAGCTCGTCGTCGCGCTCTGTGTCGTCAGTCGCCGGCGGCAGAAGCAGGCGGAACAAGCATCTGGTCTCTCGGCTGGTGGTCGTTCTCGTCTTCTTACTTCGGCTCGCCTGGTCAGCTTCCTTTACCGTCAGTTGGTCCCTGGGCAGGTGAGTTCCAACAAATTGCCCTGTTTTTCGTTGTTGTAAATCATCACTACACCTTGCTTTAGTGCTGAAAGTTGAATCTGTTGCTGAAAATATCACTGAGCTAAGTTTCTTTTTTGCTGAAAATCATCACTGGTGGTTGAATTTGTTGCTGTGTTGCTGAAATAATGACTTAGCCAAATCCTTTCTTGCTGTAAATCATTTTTGGAGCTAAAGTTTTTGTTGCTGAAAATTATCATAGTTGAATTTGTAGTTGGAAATTATCAATGAGCCGAATTTGTTGCTGAACATAATGAACATATCACTGAGCTAATTTTTTGTTGCTGGAAAACATCACAGAGTTGAATTTTTGCTGATTATCATCACCGAACCTTAAATTTATGGCTGTCTTGCTTAAATAATCACTTAGCTAAATTTTTTGTTGCTGTAAGTCGTATGTGGAGCTAAAATTTTTGTTGCTGAAAATTATCATAAATGAATTTTTTGTTGAAAATTATCAATGAGTTGAATTTGTACTAGTGACTAATTTATTAGTTATATCTAAGAATTGATACTTGATTGTTATTAATATGTTTGTGAGCATATGCATTTTTATTTTAATTTTATTTTTGTAATTTTATATTTTTATTTAATTATGACTGGATCAACGGGATGAATCGGTTGAACTAGTGACCCAGTGACCACCGGGTCAATTACCAATTCGTTCTGATAACTATGCTACTACGGCTAGGGGGAGTCAGGATTGTGATTGGTGAAGGAGATTGAACTGAACCGAACGCAAGGTCGTGATAGGGTTTTGGAAAGAATGAGCGTGGAAGATCTTCCTCGGAAGGAGGTGAACGTGCTGAAGGGGCACGAGGGCGCTGTGCTTGCCGCGAGGTTCAACGCCGACGGCAACTACTGCCTCAGCTGCGGCAAAGACCGCACCATACGCCTCTGGAATCCCCACCGTGGCATCCACATCAAGACCTACAAATCCCATGGCCGCGAAGTCCGCGACGTCCACGTCACTTCGTACTCTCTCTCTCTCTCTCTGTCTCGTACTCCTTAGTAATCAACACAATTGCATGTTAATAATTTGATTTAGGGACAACTCCAAGCTATGTTCGTGTGGTGGAGATCGCCAGATATTTTATTGGGATGTAGCTACAGGCCGTGTAATTCGAAAGTTCCGTGGTCATGACGGTGAGGTATTTGCTATTCGCTATTTAGCTCCCTGCCCCTCTATTGTTTCACTTCAATTCGTAGCTATAGACACCACTCTTGTAATGTAGTTTCTTTCATAGGTCAATGCTGTGAAATTCAATGAGTATTCCTCTGTGGTAGTATCAGCTGGCTATGATCAATCCTTGCGTGCTTGGGACTGCAGATCCCACAGCACCGAGCCTATGCAGGTCAATTCATTTTAATAATGCTCATTTCCTTTCCCCGCACACCAATATTACTAATAAAGTCTATCCTATCAATTGATGTTCAGATTATTGACACATTCTCAGATAGTGTCATGTCTGTTTGCTTAACAAAGACTGAAATCATTGGAGGAAGTGTTGATGGAACTGTTCGAACCTTTGACATTCGCATTGGCAGGCATGTAGCAGCATATTTCAAATTGAAAGAGAAACACTCCCGATACGCACATGTATTGTTATCTGCTTCGTGAAATCTACTAATTTTTTCTTTTGTACACACCAGAGAAACATCCGATAACTTGGGGCAACCTGTTAACTGCATATCCATGTCCAATGATGGTAACTGCATTCTAGCTGGTTGTCTCGACTCTACTCTGCGTCTTTTGGACCGGTACGTGTATAACTTTCTGAGGAAATTTAGCATGGATCTTACTCCCTGCTAATTTTTTTTTCATCCTTTCTTGTGGCAGATCTACAGGGGAGTTATTGCAAGAGTATAAAGGACACACTAATAAGGTTAGTTCTCAGATGTTAAATCTGTTTCTATTACTTTCTTCTATTACAAATTTAGCTACAAGTTAAGATTCACCGTCATTTGTATATTTATCTATCTGGCGTACCACATTTCCATTCCGACATTTGTTCATTCTAAAAACATAAATTTTTTTTTTGGTGCGTTTTAAGCAACTATACCATGCCCTTGCAAGCTTTATGGCTTAGTCCATCTTATCAGGTTTAATAATAATTTCTAATTAGTTATCCTCAGTCTTTTAAATTAGATTGCTGCCTTACCAATACGGATGCTCATGTAACTGCTGGCTCTGAGGATGGCTACATCTATTTTTGGGATCTTGTAGATGCATCGGTCGTGTCAAGATTCAGGGCTCATAACTCGGTGGTAAACTCTTTGACTACAGCACCCTTTCTACATGGAAGTTCTGTTAGAAACTATGTTGATACTAATTTACTAAGTCCAAAAGGACATTATAGACCTTTCATTGGCTAATGATATTTTTGCAACTATGATTGTGACTTCCTCAAGTTTTTAGTTCCTCCTTAAGCTTGACAAAAGAAAATGAATTCCTCTTAAGTTTGAATCCCAAACTTGATATCGTTTTACAAAATGCTGTTTCAGTTTATGCTTGTTCATCCATTTAGATTATATGGTTCCACAGGAAGCGGATCATGTTTTCAATTGAGCCCTCCTTCTCTTTCCTACTGGCTACTCTCCTAAGTCCTATCCTTTTGTGTTGGGTTGTTGGGGCCACCAATGTGAAAATTTGTTACACCAACAAACAATAATTTCATGTGACAATTCAGTTTTGATACAGTTTTTGTCACCTGTACACAACATCTTGAACAGTTATCAAAAAAATATCTGCTGCTGATTTTCTTCGAAATATTTTCTGTTACTTTGTTGTCAAATTAATTAAAGCTCTTAATGCCGCATCTTATTATTGTCAGTTTCAATTCTCTCTCCCTTTTTTCTTTTTGTTGTGAAAAGAGTCTAAGTATTGCTCTGCCATAACTGATGCCATTTTGGGTTATATAATGTGATAGATACTATAATCTTAGAGATGTAAGTATTTGTTCTTAGTTTTGTTTGGATTTACTTCTTATGGAAGGATAAGACTAGTCGACAATGATACAAGTCACGTGAACTTACTTGCTCAGGTAACAAGCGTAAGTTATCACCCAAAGGAGAATTGCATGGTAACTGCTTCTGTGGATGGCACCATTCGAGTGTGGAAGACATAGGAACAAAATGCAAGCAGGAAGCTTCTCTTGTGTCTACTCGGCCCATACCAATGCCCAAATAGAGCAATAATGACTTGTCCAACACCATATGAAGCCCACAGAAACCGTGTTACTTCAGCCTATATTATATTAGTATATGCATGTTCCTAGAACTGCATGTGCATTTGATTTGGAAGCTAGTTAATACAAGGTGTGAGTCTTAGCTACTGAATCTCTGGTCTCCTGTCAAATGTCAGAAACAGTTTTTGTTTTTTCACCAAAAGAAATAGGGGTATCAGGGTATGGGTTAATCCACTTGTGGCCATGCAGAGAAAATGAGTTGTGTTTCTACTTTCTATTCAATTATTATGCAGTCAAGTTTATTCTGTTATCCTTTTCATTGGGCAAGCATTAATTAAGGATTGTGGAACTTGGATTTTTGCTAGTGAAGTTGTTGGTGAATAAGTGGATGTATACGTTTGTTTTAGTGATATGATTCTTCAGTCTTCAATTCTTTATTATTGATTTCCCATTATTCAATTCCAACTCAAATTGCAAAAGGATGAATTCTAAGTTTTACCTCCATGTAATGTCGTCCTCTAAACTAAAGATAGTTGAAACATGAGAAAGTGAGGAATTAGAACTGCTGATATTTTATATTTTCACATTTTAGAGTATCGAAAATCTCTGTCCCTAGTATTAACATATTTAATGACAGAGAATTCAACAAGTAGACCAAATTGAATTTAAAACTTGTAATCACAATGTTGTGCGAAAAAACACAAGGATTTTGATCTTGCCAAATGGAATATATACGAATATATATGCATACATGTCGGCGTTGAGCAAACCCCTTGTGCTTAAAAAAAGAAAAAAAAGAAAAAAGAAACTCGATTTAGTTGTTGTTGTTGTTGTAGTAGCAATTACGTGTGGGTCTTGCTGTCACAGTTTCGCTGCAAGATTGAGTCTCTTATACATGTGGCCTACAATTATAACAATGATCATAATATCGGTAGTTATTGTCATTATCATCGTCATGATTGCATCTCTCGGACCTATATTTAATCTACTTTTGTATTGAACATTAAAATATTTTTTATTATACATGCCAAATTAATGCGGTTTAAGCATCAATTTATTTGGTTAACTTGAGTTATCTCCAAACTCAATTCGCTAACAACCGTATTTAATCACAATTTGTCCATCCGGCGATGGCAATTGTACCTAACTATGCTATTTATATTCTGATGCCTTTTCATGGTGTTTGTCGGTAAAATTATTGTAGTATCAAAATGTTTGATGCGTAAAAATATGTTTGATGACGGATTGATATTTAAGTATCAAAAATTACAAATGTAAGGTATATACTTATTTTTTTATTAACGAAAATTGAATAAAACATGCATTTTATTAAATACAGGTATGAACATGCATAAAAAGAATGAATCTTGATTTCAATGCATGTCATGTTCCTCTAGTCAATAAAGAATTATAGATAAAATATTTGTTGATGTATATGTTACACCAATCTACCTTTGTATTATTGATTTTGATCAGGTATTACTATTCATATAGAGTTGTTGGTCTGTCAAATTATATATATATTTCATTTTCTTTTTTTAATAAACTAGGGGGAAAGGAAGACTTGTATCTAGCGATGTCCCATTTTATTAACACAATACCCTTTACTTGCTACGGTGTATAACCTTTGTATACTAATTTAAAGCAAATCCAAAAGAAAAAGATATATTTTATAAAAAAAAAAAAAAAAAGGGAGAGAGAGTAGCACGAAGCCACCGACAGTTTTGATAGGCAACAAACAAGCGAACTAGATATATGAATTGACCAGTCTTACATGTAGTAATGTATCCACTTTACAAAAATTAAGTAGCTACCACACTTGTGGTTGATACAAAGAAAGGAAAGCATTCAAACCATGTAATTGATGCGAATATCCGTACCCAAAAATAAAAAAGAAAAAAGAAAAAAAGAGTAAAGGTTGCAAGATTTTGCAACGCACGAATTGAAATACTGGTGTGTTATAGTGCTAGGCTGGAGCCACTGATACGAACATGTCCAAATATCTATGGCTTCCGACAATGGTGGTGACCCAATTTGGAAAGTTAAGTGTTTGAGATTTTGGTTGTGGTTAAGTGTTGTGTTAATTGGCATATCATATGGTTGAGACTTGAGTTACTCACTTCTCTCTCACCGCATCGCCAGCTGTTTACTCCTGTGGACCCCACCCTAAATTATGGTTTTGGAACTTGCTAGGTTGTCCTTTGGCCCCACCCCTCACTCACATGCATTTCAACGTGGCATGTTCTTGTTAACACACTCACTACCATCGACTACTACTTTACTTAGACTAATTAACAACTAATCACATACAATATTATTTTTTACGTTTAATATTAAAAAAAATTCCACTATAAAACTAATATAGTAGTACAACATGTATAATGGATTGTTTATTTAGTTAATATGAGTTAAAAATAAAAATTATCCATCTCTATTCTAATTTCAAAAATATTGTTCATTTTTATGTTAACTACCATTATACATATTGTACACCAATTACATTGGCTTCCTATATTTTTTTAAAAATAATTAGTAAATATAAAAAATTATTATATTTTAATTATTAGTATAAAATATATATTAAAATATAAAATATATATTAAAAATAAATTAAATTATATATATTTATATATAATATATAATCATTGTTTTAACTTATAAATAATATTTAAAAAAAAAAATACACGAACATCATTCGTATCTCTTCTGGTTTAACCCAATTTATGGGCCATTATTGTGATTTGCCCTTCTCCTACCTTTGTACCTCTAATCTTAACCAATCACAAATGCACCTTATTTTCAGGTGGGGATTATATCAATAACAGACTAGTAACGAGTTTTTTTTTTTCTTTTTCTTATTGTTTTAAAATATTTGTGATTTACTACTTTTCCTATATAAAAAGAACGACCTATTTCTGGCTTTATTATCTTTATCGTCAAAAAGTGATTAATTATTTAATATCATCATTAAATTATGCAGTAGTGATCAATGTATTTATCAATAATAATTGTCTCTAGCAGAAAGAATTACTAGTGATTTGTTAGCCTTTTATGATCAACTACAATTTTAAATGTTACCGTTTTATACTTAATTATTAATCACATTTCAAACGAGATTGTCACCGGTGAACGGTGATGAGACTTTGTTAAACTATTAGTTTATTATCAAAATAATGCCATGACTATTTTTTTTCCTTTTTCATGTCATTTAAAAAAATAACAAAATATAATTTACTAACATACTTTATTTTTCTTCTTTACCTTCCGCTTTGGAAAATAATTTTGTAAAGTAAAAATAATTTATATCATATATGAGTGTTATTATTTTAATTTAAAAATAATTTAATCACATTAGATATATATTAAAATCAGCTATTAAAAATATAAGATACATATTAAAAATAAATTAAATTATATATATTTATAACAAATACATAATGATTGATTTAGTGATTGATTTTTAATTTTTTTACATAGCACTTTTGAAAATAATTAAACTCTTATTTCTTTATTTTACTAAATTTTCAATATTTTGTGACTGATCTTTGAACTCTCTTCCGTTTCCGTTTTATTTTATTCTTGTAGTAGAAGGTGGGGGAACTGCAATATGTATGGCCAATAGCTTTTTCTGTTTCCTTTATCAAAATAAATTTTTTCTACTAGTTGCATCAAAGACCATTGCTTAAGTTTAGAATTCACGTTGCAAAAGACAAAGGATAAAGGAAACGTTTCGCTAAGGAATGGAATATATTGACGACCGAATAACAAATTATTTGCGGTGGGACGAATGTACCAATCAAGCCCATTTTAATTTTAATATATATGCCTTTGCATTATTGCTTCTCTTAATTTCATTTAGAATAATATTGTATATCTAGATTTTTTTATCAATTAAATTAAACAATAAAATTTAGAATAATATTAGTCATAATTAATTTTGGATAAATCACTTATTTAAGTCAATGAGAATTCAAAATTACACAATTCAACAAAAAAAATATCTATATAATTCGAATTTGCCCTAATTAAAATTGTTGAGTGCGTGCAGTAGATAAACTCGTGAAATATCTATGCGATGTAACGCATAAAACTTGACAAAAACCATTCTTTCAATTAAGCTTCTCATTTATTAATTAATTGATGAAAGTATCAATCATATAACACTAACAATATAAAAGAAAGAAGAACACAGACAATGCATACGGTTTTGCGATTGATTCATGACTTTTTATGTTATTGCCGCATATCGACCAAGAATTTGGGTCAGCTTGTGAGGATTATAATTTCAGCTTGTGCCAAATAAAGAAGTGAGGATGGGACGTTGAGAGCAACTTGTGGTCAAAATTATACCCAGTTCCATAATAATAGAGATTTTAAAGATGTAAAACAATGTATAAAATCAAATTTAACAATGAATTTTATTAAAAAATTATATTAATAAAAATTTATACTAACAATGTAATAAATAGAAAAATGTCACATCAAATTATGTTTTGGTTCAATCTATTTATTTAATAAAATAGACTAAAATCAACTACTAAATCAATCATTAATTATATATATATATATATATATATATATATATATATATATATATATATATATATGATATATTTTAATTTATATATTTTTTAATTAAATAATCAATCACAAAAATAATCAAATTTGTCATGTAGAATAATTAAATAGGTAATAAATGAATAATTAGACTTACTTATAGTGGCATAATAAAAAAAATTATAAAATGTCAAGTACTATATATTTTTATACACAATTTTTTTTATGTATACTAGTATGATTGTTATTTAATATACTGGATAACAACCGTTAAACCTTTTAAAAAAAAATAGCTCTTCATTTCCGTTTTTACTTTTTAGTATTTAATTGTATTTACAATTGAGGATTAGGTAAATATTAAGATATAGACTTACATCTAATTGTTTGCGTAAAATGCGAAATTAAATCAAATAGAAGAAGAAATTACACATTTTTATCAAAGTAAAATTTGTTACTTGGATCACTCAAAAGCATATTTTAACGTAATTTGAACGAGACTCATTCGAACTAGGAAAACCAATAGTAACTAGAATTTGACCAATTCGAATTATGCATGCATTTAGTCTTAGGGTAATTCGAATCAGCTCGATTCGAATTATGCATGTATGTTGTGTTAGGGTAGGTCGAATCACACTGATTCGAATTATACAAGGAAGCAATGACATAGTAGTTCAAATGACGGTGTTTCGAATTATGAAGTTCCAGACGTGTATAAATATGGTGTGAACGTGAATTCCTCTCATTAGAGTGAAACACAATGGCTAGTGAGGAGAGTTTTTTAGTGTTGGTGTACTATAAAGGGTCGATTAAGAAGAAAACACGTTCTGGTATTAAGTTTACCAATAAAGATCCCTTTAGTATTTTTCTGAAACCTACAACAAGTTTTGCTGAGTTCCTAAATTCCATAATACAGAAACTGAGGTTGCAATGCGTGAAACGGGTTGAAAAGTTATTATATCGCATTCCGATTTCAGTTTTGCGAGATGATGTGAAATACGATTCGATTGTCATAGGGAGTGACGAGGATTTGGCGGTTCTGTTCCATTGTCGTAGGCAGTTTTCCGAGGTTAGGACACCTGAGCTGTTGGCAAAGCTTGTAGATGTGGTTTCTAGCTCAGGTGGTTCGAATCGGAATACCGAGACTCCAGCAACGGTAGCCTGTTTTAGTTCGAGACCTGTTGGTACATCTTCATCCGTGCATGTGATTACACCTCAGGAAATAGTGGTTGCTTCCCCATCCTTCGCAGTTGATTTCAACCACAGTGGTGACAGAGAAGTTGATATCATTGATAGGGCGCCGATTTCATTACAGCGTGGGGCATTGGATGGTATAGACAATGCATTGCCGGATGATGATGACGCTGATGATGTGGAGTCGGACATGATTGCCGATGATAGCGGTGATGACATAGCAGTGAGTAATCGAGCTGGTACTGATGAAGCATCCAGCTCAGGGACTCAGCAATATCCCCCTCACTTTTCATGTTTGGACTTAGATACCATGAGAGAGCAGGGGGTTCTTGGGGAACCTGCTGGATTTGGCGCTAGAGATACCCAGGGTACTTGAGGCCTATCAAAGTTTCAGGTTGGTCAGCAATTTCAGGATAAAGAGGAGGCTGTGTTAAGCGTGAAGACATATAGCATCCGACGCGGGGTACAGTACAAAGTGGTGGAGTCCGATTATCGCAAGTACCTTGGAAAGTGTACCGAATTTGACAACGGGTGCACATGGTTGATTAGGATCAGTCTTCACCAGCGTAGAGGTATTTGGGAGGTAAAAAGGTACAATGGACATAATGTCCATCGATCGACAACCCTAACTGGTATGCCACGTCCTGCAATGTAATCGTGCACTCCCCGAACGGCATATGAAAGGTGTGCATCTCTAGCCGCGAGCGCTCCACGAATGCACTGACCAGTGGCTCATCCAACCTAAACCAACTCTCGTTGAGTCTCACAAGATGGTATAAACCTGCCATCTGCAAGTACGGAACATACCTCTCGTCGAAGCGCATACCCTGCTATCATCACATGCTCGTGATACATTGATTGGGTTGCAAAAAGAACGTATCAAATTGTCTCTTAGCTCGGAACATATTTATACAATATTATTCACTATTGCGTATCCTAATCCAAATAATACAGCTTGTACTCTAACTAATAATGTTACGGATTAAAATAGAAAATAACATCATATATACATCAAACTGGGACTAATAAAAAAATTTTCGTTAAAAATTTTTTCTTAAAAATAGTATAATATTAAAATATAAACTTTACCTCAATGATTCCTATTCATGAAAATCTTACTCTTACTAAGTTTCACCTCCGTTATTCTTACTATTCATACTTTTCTATTTATTTGTACTCACTAATAAACCAATAATATAACCACTAATATAACAACTCTATCTAACTAAATAACGGTAAATGACAACTATCTTTATAACAAACAAAAGACATAAATATAAAAACTACACATTAAATCATATTTTAAAAGGATAAGTGCGCACTAACCTCTTCATTGATGACACCAGTTATGTGGGCGACCCCATCCAACCGATATAGTCGGTTCGGGTTATCCCCCATCAGCTGAATGTGATGTTGAACACTTTGTTGGAGTCGTACGAAAAGAGTTTTCTCTAGGATTTGGTGGGGTAGAGGTTTGGGATTGTAGTTCGAATGAGCTCAATTTGAACTCTATTTATAGGGTAAAGCTTTGTAATTCGAATGAACATCCTTCGAATTACCATGTGCAGCCAAATCCATGTGTAATTCGAAACACCTTGTTTCGAATTACTATGGGTGTCAAAACGGTGGGTTGGTTCGAATCAGCCTAATTTGAGTTAGTGTGGGTCACGTTTGTATGTAGTTCGAATCAAGGTAATTCGAATTACTCTTTGGATTCAATACATGCATAATTCGAATTGATTCAATTCGAATTACTTTGATATTGGCTAATTCGAATTTAAGTGATTCGAATTACTCTTGTTATAGCTAATTCGAACTAGTCTCATTCGAATAACATAATAATCTACTTTTGGATGATCCAGGTTACATTTTTGGTTTTGGTAGAATCGTGTAATTTTTTCTTCCAATTGGTTTAATATCGCATTTTATCCTAATTGTTTTTATGTAAAATTAATAATTAAAAATTATTAAATGATTTAATTAAATTATTATCTAATAATTTTTAAGTATAAACTTTATATAAAAATAACTGTATATAAATTTTTATTAAATGTTAATGTAAAATAACTTTTTATACTCTTGGTACAAAAAAATGAATTTTTTTGACTGTCAATAGTTTCGACCATAAAAGTAGTATTTCGACTACAGAAATAGAAATGGGCAAGTCGGAGTCGATGAAAAGCCTTCCTTGAGCATCAAAGCTTACCACTCGACCTTCAAACTAAAGAAGAGAACATAAGAGCGAAATTTGAGGAGCAAGCTAGGACTTGAAGACCAAGAAAGACGTGGTTGTCAAAACTTGAGAATGAAGATTCTTCATGGTCAAGGCAAGGTCGTGACTGAGAAAAAAGAGGAAATCGGATCGTGGACAACATACTTTATGATCAGTCAATCTCATGGTCTATAAATAGTAGAAAACTCAGAAGAGTTCTGGATTTTACTGAAGAACACTAGATCATCACATAAACTCATAGGATTCCCAATCTCCGTGACGCAACGGAAGAACACGGAGTGCAAGTGCATGTGAGTGTCAGAAGTCAATTTTTAACTTATTTTCTTTTTCTTATTTGATTCATTGTCATTTATTTTCTTTATATTTTATTATTTCTTTGTTTTAATCAATATTTTACACTTTCATTATCTTTTCTATTTAATTATTTATTCTTATGTCATTTATCATCAATTTACCGCTAGCAATCTAAATATAAATTATTTTGACACTAATTAATTAATTTTCAGGTCGAGCTTATTCTTTTTTCAGAGGAGTTGTATTTGCTCTTCGATACTTGAGATCTTGATACAAGTTCATTTTGATACCACTTGTCGAAGTCAACAAAAAACGAGTGAAACAAATTGGTACGCCCGGTGGGATCCTGGGTTAAATTCTTGTTGAGTGGTGTATGCAATTCCGAAATAGTAAGCTAATCATGACGGATAGAGCTTCAACTTCGACAGACATGTTGAACAATGATAGTGGAAATTCCACTAAAAATCTTGAAATAGAAGCAATCCCTTCGACCAGTCTTTCGAGTCAACAGTCGATAGAGGACATTCCGATGGCCATACCTGTCGCATGGCCTCAATATGAACTACCTCCAAATTATTTACCACCTTTGGAGAATCCTAGTGCTATATATGCTGGAGATATGAACATTATAAGAAATAATTCTTTGTACAATCTCACACCTCCTTCGAATTATCCTCTAATGGGTACACATAATCAATACTACCCTTACATGGCAAATTATAATGCCTATCAACCCTTAATAAATAACTTTCCATATCTGGGATGTACCCATGTGGCAATCAAATCCTACAGTGTCGAATATCATTTTGACGCAGGATATAGGATCCCCTAGGGTGTTAATAGGAGGAATCCGTACTTCAATATTTTTCGAAATGTCGAGGCAAATTCCTGTAGGAAAATCTTCGCCTAATACAATCAAATTTTTGGCTGTATTTAAACAACAAATCGAAGATAGTCATCATAATTTAGTAAATATGCTGACACAACAGATGCTACAGTATTAAATCCAATGTTAGAAAATAATAATGCTCGAATAGAGCAAGTTGCTCGACGCATCGATGATATTGTGGGATCAATTAATCAACCACTCGCCCAACTTTTTGAGGAAGTTCACGTTAATAACCCTCCTGTCATTTTGAATAGGGGAGATGACCCAAATAAGGTATTAAACGAAGTTAGAGAAAATAATGCTGCTCAAACTTATGGTCGAAATATAACTCAAGCGGTCGAGCAAATCTTGAAAAAAGCTCATAGGGGTGTTCATGGATTAGATCCCATTTGCACATCCGCGGTATTTATTCGAATCCGATCCAAAAATTGCTGATATGGATCCGATCCGCAAGGCTATCAGATCGAATATAATCCGATCTGCACACTAATAGGATCGAATTGTGAATTTTATATAGGTATCCGCATATCCGTGTATCCGCAAAAATAAATAAATAAATAAGTAAATATTCTTTTTATGTTTTATTTTAACTAATAATTATCATATATGTTGTATTATTTTAATTTATTATTTAATAAATGTATGTTTAATATTATTTTAAGAGTAAACATATTTAAAAGAATAGAGAAAATAAATTTTATTGATATTTTTTTAACAAAAATAAGCTTTTAAAAATATTTTTCTGTTTTGCAGATATATTTGATATTCGATCTGCAAATGTGCGGATCGGATCCAAGCTTAAAAACTACGAATATTAGATCCAATCCGATCCGATGATTTAGTGCGGATTGGATCGAAATTTTGGCCATATCTAATCCGATCCGATCCGCGTTCACCCTAGTAAAGCTGGATTGAATGTTGGGGTAACTAATCAAACTTATTTTATATCTCTCTTTCTCGATTATATCTTGCAAGCCGAACTCCCAAGAGGAGTCAAAACTCCTAAATCCCTCACAAAATTTGCAAGAAAAAGTGAAGAATCGACTATAGAGCATGTTGCTCGTTATTCGGTCGAAATAGGTGAGTTGGCCAATAACAAATATTTAAAAATGAGATATTTTCTCTCTTCATTAACAAAGAATATTTTTACTTGGTTTTTAAATTTGCAACCAAACTCGATCCTTAGTTGGGTTTAACTAGAAAGAAGTTTTCATAATCAGTTTTTTAGGAAAAAAATGAAAGTAACATTGTCAGACTTATTCATGGTGAAAAGAGAGAAACCCGAGTCAATCAACGACTATGTCATCCGGTTTAAAAATATGAGAAATAAATATTTTACACCTATTATTGAACCTGAAATAGTTAAGATGGTTATCAATAGGCTTGGATTTAACATTCGAAAGAAATTGGTGAATCAACAATTTTTCGACTTAGCCCAGTAGGCTGATAAAGCACAGCAAATTGAAAAGTTAAATAAAGAAAAAGATGAACAAGAGTTGAATAAAAGAAAATTCTTTTTCAATAAAAAGGTTAATTATGTTGACTGCATGAGCGAGGACGAGTCAAATAGTGAATCTGCTTTTGCTGTAGAATTAAAAGATGGACCTTTTTATATGTGTCGATCTCTTAATCCAGCAAAGGATACGACTCCCTTGTCATGTGGAAATAATTATTCCTTCGATTTAACAAAAATTTGAACAGATCTTCGTCATGTTGCTAAAAGATAAACAACTTGTACTCCCTGAAGGAAAAAAGAATGCCATTTGTTTTTGAAATGAGAAACAAAAAAATTTGCAAATTTCATCAAGCTTCTGGACATTATACTAACAATTGTGTTCGTTTCAGGGACTTGATACAAAAGGCTATTGATGAAAGTTGTATGGTAGGTCGGTTAACGGACATTTACGGATGCTTGTCGGGTGCAAAGGTAGGGCCTAGTCTCAATTCGGGCTTGGAATGCGAGGGGTGAGGGTCGCCGACTTCCCGAGCCCCTTGCGAGTTGAGGGGGGTGCCACCTGTAATGACACTCCAACGCTCACGTTAGAAGGGGGTGCAGGTGATATGAGGATAAAGAATATGTGACGTACCTTGGGGGAGGGGTAGGACCCTCCCCTTATATATCCTGTCAGTAGGGCGAGCCCCACTGGGGAAGGCCTCCTTCCAGGAAGCTTCTTGCCCTACAGCTGTCGTGTCAGCTGGCAATGAGGGTGAGTGTCCGGGTTGTGAGGCCGGACGGGTGGCGCGCGTTGATCCAATCACGTGGATCGGGTCTCCCGTGGGCCGGGTCGACCGCCCCACCAGCTGGGCTGGGCCGTAACAAAAGTCGACTTAAGTTTGCTGATAAGCTTGAAATGAAGGTGGGTTCCGATAATTTTCAGGTCACCTCAAATTTTATTGAAATAGATGAAGTGGCATTCACAGTAAACATGGATTTTGTCAAACTTATAAAGAAAGATGAACTGTTCGAACTAGACATGTTAGAAGCGGAAAGGTCTATTTATCCAAAGACAGGAGAAGATCTGCTAGATTTTTTGTTAAGACAAAGGAAGGAAGAAGAAAATGTAGCTATATGCCCACGATATAGTGTCCTGTTCAACACTTCGGCTGCTAAAGCTTTCGACTTGTATAAAAAGAGTAGAGAACGTGTCCATTAGGAAGAATTAAGACAAACTTGACTGAAACAAGGGACTAAAGGTTGAGAGGTTGTGGCTACTCCGGTCAAACAACACATGTGCACGGTGGTAACAGTTTACCAGAAATCCCAAGGGGTGTCAAGTCGAACTAGAGTTCCTCCATCTAATGTATCAAATAACAAGTGAGTACAGAACAATGCCCCAAACTACTCGAGGAACTACAATTTCAACGTTCTCAGAGGAGATTTTTGGAAATTGGGCTGGAGCCCAAAAAAGAAGAGGCTTTAGACGAGGAGCAAGTAGAAGGGGTAATGGTCGAGGCAGGTATCGATGCAGACACGCAGTTTACCAGAAAGAGCTCCCTTCATTCTAAGGGCTGTGACCCGAACACAAACATGTCGATACACAGGGGCCATATCCAGAGTTGACCAAAGAAAGTAAATCACCTCAAAAGAAGGAACATGAAAGAGACAAGGTATTTGAGGAATCGAAGGAGATATTGCCTGTCAAGTCGATCCCAAAGGGAAAGAAGAGGAAGAGGTGCTGACAGAAACCTTTTATTCTGGTTTCGAGGATGATCTAGATGTGATATTTGGAGAAAATGGTTTTGGATATGTTGCTACAATCTTGGTCCTTCCTTTCGATTTTTAGGGTAATCCTGAGGGACCTTGGAACTGTCTTAAAGGAGATTGCGATGATACAATTTTAGGAGATGAGTGCCAATTTTTCAAAAATGGCATGATTAAGGAATGATTATTTAAAGACCCGATGAGATCACTAAAGGTCATCTTCAACCGTTTCACATTAAGGCAAAAGCCGAAGGATTTGTGATTAATCGCATTTTGGTTGATGGTAGAGCAGCAATTAATTTATTTCTTGAAAGTATACTTCCATTATTCCAGAAAATAGTTGAAGATCTGATTAAAACAAATCTGGATATCATTGGATTCAATGGTAAGTCAACAACTATCCTGAAAATGATTCGGCTCAGGGTTAAAGTCGGAAGCGTCGAATGACCCATAGTATTTATACTGGTACCAACTAAGGCAACTTTTAACATGCTTTTTTGGATAGTGAAAGATAGTTGCTTTTTTGGATCTGGATTGACTTTGGACAAAAAACAAATGTATTAAGCCATAAGAGCAAAAAAGTGATGTGTTCATTGTCAGTAACAGGGTCGTCCTCAAAACCCATGTCGTTCTGAATAAAATCTGACACAGAAGTCGAGTCGAAATTAATGTAAAAAACATCCTCGAGATATGGAGTTGTCCAGCAGACATCTTCTCCAGCAAGAGATACAGCAGCTAAAATGATAAAATCGAGTAGAGTCGGACCCATCATCTCATAAAGAAAGTGAAAATTATTCGTGGATGGACACTAAAAGTATAAGCTAGCACCGAGCATAGGAGCAGTATAAGAAAGGTCGTAGGTGGATAGTCGAAGAGCAGATAATATACCTAGAGACTTACAAAGGGACTTGTAAGTGGGAGAAAGCCTTGACATCCAAGTCAAAAATGATGAACTCGATTCTTTTGGGGTTGCAGTCCTAAAGACTCGACTTGTAACGATTTAATTACTCTGTCGGTCCTTATAGTTTTACTGAATTTTCAATTAGGTCCCTATACTTTTTTTCTTTTCAATTGAGTCCCTATACCATATTAGATTTTGTAATTAAGTCCCTACCGTGACAAAAATGATAGAACTAATAGAATATGCCTAACACTTTATTGAATATTCTATATAGTTTAACAGAATATTCCGTTAATTTTAATATTTTTGCCACAGTAGGGACTTACTTACAAAATATGATATAGTATAGGGACCTAATTGAAAATTCAGTGAAATTATAGGGACTGACAGAGTAATTAAACCACTTGCAAAATACGTGGCTTTAACATTCTTACAAAAGATCAAAGAACGGTGTTCGGGGGGAGATGGAAAGAAAGAAGAAATCGACTCGACTTGTTCTAAGGTAGAGATGAGACCTAAGAATGAATATGTGACAGTGGAAACTTGAAATAAAAGTAGTACCTGGCTACACCATAAGGCGGTAGTTTCAACATCAGGGTTGGGAGCTCTTAAAGTCCCATCATCGTTATAAAATTGTGACACGTTGGCCACCAAAAGTGGAGGACCTACGACGTGAATGCCTTTATCACCTTCTTGGGATGAAAAAGCAGGAGTGGTAGAGGCACCACCTGGAGCAGAAGTAGCAACTTTGACAACAGAAATAAAAGCAGACGCCATAGTTGTCTCTGTAGTCGAAGTGGTAACAGAGACGTTAGTAGTAATGATTGCAGATATAGTGATGGATGAAGATAAAGCAGCCGTAATGGCTGGAGTGCTACTGGAATGAAGATCGGATTGAGTAGTCACGGAAATGAGATTTTCAAAAGGTGAAGGGTTTGCAAAGAAAGCAAGAGTATTGAGAAAGACGAATTTTTGGAAAGTGTTTATGAAAGTATTAAGTAATGATAAGGACTTGGGATTATAAAAGGAGTTTAAATCAATGAAAAGCTCATTAGAGCCCATTAGAAATGTTAACATTCCCAGAAACATGCAAACCATTTCATTTTTCTTATAACCATTTTTCAAATTTTTAGCATGTGAGGAGCACGTGAGTTAATAAACATTAATGTAATACGTGTTAGAAGAGCAAAATTGAGACTTCTGTGAAGTTGAAGAAGTTTTTGGATGTTTTAAAATAGGAGTTGTTGTCAATGGTAATGCATATGAATGAGATACGAGTAACATTCAAACCACGCATATGAAAAAGGAGTATATCAACAAATATTATTGTTAACAAAAATAAAGAAAGTCGAAAATACTAAACAAAGTAAGGACAACTAGAGCAAGCTCCTTAACATAAGTTTCAGATCCCGTTGACGTTAGTCCAGAGTTGAAGATTCTTGTGCTGCTTCCTGAGCATTGGAGGCTTGAGTGATGGCTTCAATTAAAGTATCTCTACTCGAAAGCTTAGAAGCATGAGCCTTCTCAATCGTTTCCAGTCAAAGAGAAAGGGCAGCATTCACGGATGTAACTTTGTCTCTTCCTAATTTTAGATCAGCTAACTCTATCTCCAAGATTGTAATCTTCGACACTATTTGTTGTTCTTTTGCCCTACCCTCTGATAAAACCTCAGTGACTTGAAACTTAGTCGTTCATATTTTGCTAGCTGAGTGTGATAATTGGCTAAGGTCTCAAGTGATGTGTTTAGTTCTTGATCAACATCACAAATTCTAAAAAAATAGGAGGAGACGTCCTCAATAAATGAACCAAGGGCAAAATGCATATCAAAGAAAATATGCTGATTGAGAAAGGCAAGTGCATCAGTAAGTCAAACCATTAGAACAGCATTGTTAATATCTTCAATTGAATGATTCAGGCAGTCCAGAATGACATTGATGTTGTTAATGACTTGAGGATCTGGATTCATGGCCACAAGGTGAGTAGATTTCTTTATAACTTCTTCTTCTTTGATCGACTCTGCCTGAGCTGATTTTTCAGTTATTTTCAACCCTGGGTTAGAAGACACTAACACTAGGGGTGTTCGCGGTGCGGTTTGGTTTGGTTTTAAGGGAAAAAGTCATCCGAACGCTTAATTTATGTGCGATGCAGTTTGGATTGGATGAAATTTTTTTGGAAATCCGATCCGATCCGATCCGATGACAAGCGGTTTGGATCGGTTTGGATTTTTGATTTTTTAAATAAAAAAATTAAATACATATAACAAGTCTCAACATCAAATTTTAAATAATCAACAATGACATAACAAGTTTTAACAATATCTTAAAAAGCTAACGATAACATAACAATAGAAATAAAGTTATAGGTTAGTTAAAATAAATAAATAAATAACAACATAAAATATTTATTAAATAATAATAATACATGAATAATAGAAAAATGTATAATAAATTGAACATATTATAAGTATAATTGTACATATAATAATAAAATAATAATATTATAGCACATTGTGCGGTTTGGATTGGATTGGATCGGTTATGAAAAGTAGATCTGAAATCCGATCTAATCCAGCGGTTTGCAAAAAATAGAATCCAATTAAATCCGAATTAGTGCGGTTTTAATCGGTTTTCGATTTGGATCGGATTGGATGAGCGGTTTAATTTCGATCGGTTTGGATTTGAACACCCTAAACTGCCACAATTCCTTCAGAAGAATAGACTTGTCGAGCCTCGGACAAGAGATTTTTCAGGTCGAAGTCGATATCATTAGAATGCAAATTTGCAATTCTTTGAGAAGGAACATGGTCGACGAATTTCTGTTTCGATGATATGGAAGTAGTGTCTTTGGTGACGAATTTCTGTATCAAAAATCCAAAGAAGAAAAAACATAAGGTCAAGAGGTAGTCAAGAGGAACTTAACATAAAGTCTAAGTAAAAGCGGTACCAATGAAAGGAGAAATTGAAGTATAAGCTACTGGATTCTGAGTCGGAACAGGGGCAGATGGAATGCCAATCGAGGTAGGTTGAGTAGGTTGAAAGAATTCTATTTCAACACAAACTGGCTAATCTATTTCTTGATCAGAAGGGTCGTTGATGCGTGAGCATCTTTCCTATCTTTTTCTAGTGAATTTGCATTCAATTTATTGAGTTTAATCAAGAATTAATTATCTTTTAACCACTATGAATGCTACTTTGAGTCGTGTGGAATTCTGTTTATTTTAGGTAGCATTTGGTTGGATTTGATGGAGCTTCTGCAGAAAAAGAGA